>NW_026652733.1:25942-26289 GCF_009828535.3 Hylobates moloch
ACTCTGATGATAGTTTCTTTTGCTGTGCAGAAGCTCTTTAGTTTAATGAGATCCCATTTGTCAATTTTGGCTTTTGTTGCCATTGCTTTTGGTGTTTTAGACATGAAGTCCTTGCCCACGCCTATGTCCTGAATGGTATTGCCTAGGTTTTCTTGTAGGATTTTAATGGTTTTAGGTCTAACATATAAGTCTTTAATCCATCTTGAATTAATTTTTGTATAAGGTGTAAGGAAGGGATCCAGTTTCAGCTTTCTACATATGGCTAGCCAGTTTTCCCAGCACCATTTATTAAATAGGGAATCCTTTCCCCATTTCTTGTTTTTGTCAGGTTTGTCAAAGATCAGATA
>NW_026652734.1:0-24452 GCF_009828535.3 Hylobates moloch
GAATGGAATGGAATGGAATGGAATGGAATGGAATGGAATGGAATGGAGTAGAGTAGAGTGGATTGGTTTGCAGTGGAGTGGAGTAGAGTGGAGTGGAATGGGATGGAATGGAATGGAGTGTAATGGAGTGGAGTGGAGTGAAATGCAGTGGAATGGAATGGGGTGGAATGGAATGCATTGAAATGGAGTGGACTGCAGTGAGGTGGTGTGGACTGCAGTGGAGTGGAATGGAATAGGATGGAATGGGCTGGATTGGAGTGGAGTGGAGTGGGTTGGACTGGAGTGCAATGAAATGGAATGGAATGTAGTGTAATGGAGTGGATTGGAGTGGAGTCCTCTTGAGTGGAGTGGAGTGGAGTGCATTGGAATGGAGTATGCAAGAATGGAATGCAGTGGAGTGGAGTGCAATGGATTCTCATGGAATGGCATGGAGTGGAAAAGAATGGAGTGGAGTGGGTAGAGTGGAGTGGAATGGAGTGGAATGCAATGGAGAGGAGTGCAGTGGAATGGAGTGGAGTGGAGCGGAGTAGAGTTGAATGGAATGCATTGGAAAGGAAGGAAGTGGATTGGAATGGAATGGTGAAATGAAATGTGAGCTGAGTTGTTTCCAATGCACTCCAGCATGGGATACAGAGTGAAGTCCTCTCAAAAGAAAGGAAAGGAATGGAATGGAGTGTAATGGAATGGAATGGATTGGAATGGAGTGGATTGGACAGGAGAGGAGTGGAGTGGAGTGTAATGGAATGGGATGGATTGGGATGAAGTGGGGTAGAGTGAACAGGAGTGGAATGAAGTGGAAAGGAATGGAGTGGAATGGAGTGGAGTAGAGTGGACTGGAGTGGGAAGGAGTGGAGTGGAATGGAGTGGAGTGCTATGGAATGGAATGGAATGGAATGGAATGGAGAGGAGTGGTGTCGAGTGGAGTGGAATGGGGTGGGAAAAAATGGTGTGCAGTGGAGTGGAGTGCAATGGAAGGGAATGGGAATGAATGGTATGGAATGGAATGGAATGGAATGGAATGGAAAGAAATGGAATGGAGTGGAATGGAGTGGAATGCAATGGGATGGAATGGAATGGAGAGGAGTGGAGTCGAGTGGAGTGGAATGGATTGGAAAAAATGGAGTGGAGTGGAATGGAGTGGAGTGCAATGGAATGGAATGGAATGGAGTGGTGAAATGAAATGTGAACTAACATTGTACCACTACACTCCAGCCTTGGTGACAGAGGGTGATACTGTCTAAAGAAAGGAATCGAATTGAATAGATTGGAATGGAATGGAAAGGAATGGAATGGAAGTGAGTGGAGTGAGCGGAATCCAGTGGAGTGGACAGGAGTGGATTTTAATGGAGTGGAATATTGTGGGATTGTATGGAATGGAGAGGAGTGGAGTGGATTTAAGTGGAATAAAATGCAGTGGAATGGATTGGGATGGAATGTAATGAAGTCAAATGGAGAGGAGTGAGGTGGAGTGGATTGGAGTGGAATGGATTGGGATGGAATGTAATGAAGTAGAATGGAGAGGAGTGTGGTGGAGTGGAGTGCAGTGGTGTGGAATGGAATGGAGTATAGTGGTGTTTCATGGAGTAGAGTACAGTGGAGTTGAGTGAAAAGGAATGGAACAGAATGGAATGGAATGGAATGGAATGGAATGGAATGGAATGGAATGGAATGGAATGGAATGGAATGGTGAAAATAAATGTGAGCTGAGATTGAGCCACTGCACTCGAGCCTGGCTGACAGAATGAGATCCTGTTGAATAAAGGAATGGCATGGCATGGCATGGAATGGAATGGAATGGAATGGAATGGAATGGAATGGAATGGAATGGAATAGAGTGCAGTGGAGTAGAGTGTTGTGGAGTGGAGTGGACTGCAGTAGAATGGAATGGGATGGCATGGATTAATGGATTGGAGTGGAATGGAGTGGAGGGGATTGGACTGGAGTGGAGTAGAGTGGAATGGAGTGGAATGGAATGCAATGGTGTGCAGTGGGGTGTAGTGGAGTTGAATGGAGTGGAATGGAAGGGAGTGGAGTAGAGTGGAGTGGAGTGGAGTGGATTGAAGTGGAATTGAATGAAATGGAAGAGAATGGAATGGAAAGAAATGGTGAAATGAAACGTATGCAGAGATTGTGCCATTGCACTGCAGCCTGGGTGACAGAGTGGGACCCTGTCAAAAGAAATGAATGGAAAGCAGTGGAGTCAAATGGAATAGAATAGAAAGGAATGGAGTGGAATGGATTAGAGAGGAGTGGAATGGAGTGGAATGTAATAGGAAGGAATGGAATGGAGTGGTGTGGAGTGGAGTGGAATGGAGTGCAGAGGAAAAGAATGGGGTGAAACAGAATGGAGTGGACTGAAGTCAAGTAGAGTGGAATGGAATGGAATGGAATGGAATGGAATGGTGAAATGAAATATGAGCGGAGAATGTGCCCATGCACACCAGCCTGGGTGACAGAGTGAGATCCTTTCCAAAGAAAGCAATAGAAGAGAATGGAGTTCAATGGAATGCAGTGGAGTGGACAAGAGTGGAGTGGACTTGGAATGTAATGTAATTGAATGGGATAGAATGGAGTGCAGTGGAGTGGAGTGGAGTGGAGTGAAATGGTATGGGATGGAATGGAGTAGATTGAAGTGGATTGGACTGGAATGGATAGGAGTGGAGTGGAGTGGGGTCTAGTGTAGTGGAGTGGCATGGAGTGGAGTGGAATAGAGTGTAATGGAATGGACTCGAATGGAATGGAATTAAATGGAACGAAGTGGAATGGAGTGGATTGGAGTGGAGCGGAGTGGACTAGAGTGTAATGGAATTTAGAGGAATGGAATGGAGTGGGATGGAGTGGAGTGCAGTGGAGTGTAGTGGACTAGAGTGTAATGGAAATTAGGGGAATGGAATGGAATGGGATGTAGTGGAGTGGAGTGGAGTGAAGTGGAATGGAGTGGAATGGAATGTAGAGGAGTGGAGTGAAGTGGAGTGGAGTGAAATCGAATGTAATGGAATGAAATGGAATGGAATGGAATGGAGTGGAGTGCAGTGTAGTGGAGTTGATTGGAATGGAGTAGAATGGAAAGCGATGAAATGGAATAGGATGAATTGGAGGGGAGTGGAGTGGAGTCCAATGGAATGGAATGGAATGGGTTGGAATGGAATGGAGTGTAGTGGATTTGAGTCGATTGTAGTGGAATGGAGTGGAATGGAGTGAAATTGAATGGGATAGAATGAAGGGAAATGGAATGGGATGGAATGGAATGGACTGGAGTGGAGTGGAGTGGAATGGAATGGAGTGGAGTGGAGTGGAGAGGAGTGGAGTGGAGTGGAATGAATGGAATGGAATGGATTGGAAAGGTGAAAAGAAATGTGAGCTGAGATTGTGCCACTGCACTCCAGCCTGGCTGACAGAGTGAGATCATGAAGAAAGAAAGGAGTGTAATGGAGTGGATTGGAGTGGAGAGGAATGGAATTGGATGGAGTGGAGTGGAGTGGAGTGGAGTGGAGTGGAATGGAATGCAATGGAATAGAGAGTAGTGGATTGGAATGGAGTGGACTGGAGTGGAATGGAATGGAATGGAATGGAGTGGATTGCAGTGGAGTGGAGTGGAAAGGCATGGAATGGAATGGAATGGAGTGGAGTGGAGTAGAGTAGAGTGGATTGGAGCGAAATGGAATGGAATGGAAAGAACGAAATGCAAGGGAATGCAATGGAATGCAATGTAGTGGAATGCAATGGAATGGAATACAATGCAATGCAATGCAATGGAATGTTGAAATGAAATGTGAGCTGAGATTGTGCCACAGCACTCCAGCCTCGGTGACAGTGAAATATTGAAAGAAACGAAATGAATGGAATGCAATTGAATGGAGTGGAGTGGAATGGAGTGGAGTGGAGTATAATGGAGTGCAGAGGAATTGGTTGGAATACAATGAAGGAAATGGAAAGAAATGGTGAAATGAAATGTGAGCTGTGATTCTACCACTGCACTATAGCCTGGGTGACAGAGTGAGATCATGAGGAAAGGAAGGAATAGAATTGAATGCAGTGGAATGGAATGGGCTGGAATTGAGTGGAGTGGAGTGGAGAGGAGTGGAGTGGAATGTAGTGTAGTGGAGTAGGGTGGAATGGAGAGGAAAATAATGGGATGAAATGGAATTGAGTGGAGTGGAGTGCAGTGGAGCGGAGAGGAATGGAATGGAATGGAAAGCAATGGAATGGAATGCATTGGAATGGAATGGAATGGGATGGAATGGAATGGAATGGAATGGAATGGAGTGGAGTGGTGTGGAGTCGAGTGGATTTGAGTGGAATACAGTAGAATGCGACATGTTAGAATGGAATGGACTGGAATGGAGTGGAGGGGAGTGGATAGAGTGGAATGCATTGGAATGGAATGGAGTGGAGTGGAGCGAAGTGGAGTGGAGTGAAATGGAGTGAAATGGAATGAAATGGAATGGAATGGATTAAAATGGAATGGAATTGATTGGAATGGTGAAATGAATTGTGAGCAGAGATTGTGCCACTGCACTTCAGCCTGCGTGATAGAGTGAGATCCTGTCGAAAGAACGGAATGGAATAGAATGCAGAGGAATAGAAAGGAATGGAATGGAATGGAATGGAATGGAATGGAATGGAATGGAATGGAATGGAGTAGAGTAGAGTGGATTGGTTTGCAGTGGAGTGGAGTAGAGTGGAGTGGAATGGGATGGAATGGAATGGAGTGTAATGGAGTGGAGTGGAGTGAAATGCAGTGGAATGGAATGGGGTGGAATGGAATGCATTGAAATGGAGTGGACTGCAGTGAGGTGGTGTGGACTGCAGTGGAGTGGAATGGAATAGGATGGAATGGGCTGGATTGGAGTGGAGTGGAGTGGGTTGGACTGGAGTGCAATGGAATGGAATGGAATGTAGTGTAATGGAGTGGATTGGAGTGGAGTCCTCTTGAGTGGAGTGGAGTGGAGTGCATTGGAATGGAGTATGCAAGAATGGAATGCAATGGAGTGGAGTACAATGGATTCTCATGGAATGGCATGGAGTGGAAAAGAATGGAGTGTAGTGGGTGGAGTGGAGTGGAATGGAGTGGAATGCAATGGAGAGGAGTGCAGTGGAATGGAGTGGAGTGGAGCGGAGTAGAGTTGAATGGAATGCATTGGAAAGGAAGGAAGTGGATTGGAATGGAATGGTGAAATGAAATGTGAGCTGAGTTGTTTCCAATGCACTCCAGCATGGGATACAGAGTGAAGTCCTCTCAAAAGAAAGGAAAGGAATGGAATGGAGTGTAATGGAATGGAATGGATTGGAATGGAGTGGATTGGACAGGAGAGGAGTGGAGTGGAGTGTAATGGAATGGGATGGATTGGGATGAAGTGGGGTAGAGTGAACAGGAGTGGAATGAAGTGGAAGGGAATGGAGTGGAATGGAGTGGAGTAGAGTGGATTGGAGTGGGAAGGAGTGGAGTGGAATGGAGTGGAGTGCTATGGAATGGAATGGAATGGAATGGAGAGGAGTGGTGTCTAGTGGAGTGGAATGGGGTGGGAAAAATGGTGTGCAGTGGAGTGGAGTGCAATGGAAGGGAATGGGAATGAATGGTATGGAATGGAATGGAATGGAATGGAATGGAGTGGAATGGAGTGGAATGCAATGGGATGGAATGGAATGGAGAGGAGTGGAGTCGATTGGAGTGGAATGGATTGGAAAAAATGGAGTAGAGCGGAATGGAGTGGAGTGCAATGGAATGGAATGGAATGGAGTGTGAACTAACATTGTACCACTACACTCCAGCCTTGGTGACAGAGGGTGATACTATCTAAAGAAAGGAATCGAATTGAATGGATTGGAATGGAATGGAAAGGAATGGAATGGAAGTGAGTGGAGTGAGCGGAATCCAGTGGAGTGGACAGGAGTAGATTTTAATGGAGTGGAATATTGTGGGATTGTATGGAATGGAGAGGAGTGGAGTGGATTTAAGTGGAATAAAATGCAGTGGAATGGATTGGGATGGAATGTAATGAAGTCAAATGGAGAGGAGTGAGGTGGAGTGGATTGGAGTGGAATGGATTGGGATGGAATGTAATGAAGTCGAATGGAGAGGAGTGTGGTGGAGTGGAGTGCAGTGGTGTGGAATGGAATGGAGTATAGTGGTGTTTCATGGAGTAGAGTACAGTGGAGTTGAGTGAAAAGGAATGGAACGGAATGGAATGGAATGGAATGGAATGGAATGGAATGGAATGGAATGGAATGGAATGGTGAAAATAAATGTGAGCTGAGATTGAGCCACTGCACTCGAGCCTGGCTGACAGAATGAGATCCTGTTGAATAAAGGAATGGCATGGAATGGAATGGAATGGAATGGAATGGAATGGAATGGAATGGAATGGAATGGAATGGAGTGCAGTGGAGTAGAGTGTTGTGGAGTGGAGTGGACTGCAGTGGAATGGAATGGGATGGAATGGATTAATGGATTGGAGTGGAATGGAGTGGAGGGGATTGGACTGGATTGGAGTAGAGTGGAATGGAGTGGAATGGAATGCAATGGTGTGCAGTGGGCTGTAGTGGAGTTGAATGGAGTGGAATGGAAGGGAGTGGAGTAGAGTGGAGTGGAGTGGAGTGGATTGAAGTGGAATGGAATGAAATGGAAGAGAATGGAATGGAAAGAAAGGGTGAAATGAAACGTATGCAGAGATTGTGCCACTGCACTGCAGCCTGGGTGACAGAGTGGGACCCTGTCAAAAGAAATGAATGGAAAGCAGTGGAGTCAAATGGAATAGAATAGAAAGGAATGGAGTGGAATGGATTAGAGAGGAGTGGAATGGAGTGGAACGTAATAGGAAGGAATGGAATGGAGTGGTGTGGAGTGGAGTGGAATGGAGTGCAGAGAAAAAGAATGGGGTGAAACAGAATGGAGTGGACTGAAGTCAAGTAGAGTGGAATGGAATGGAATGGAATGGAATGGAATGGAATGGAATGGAATGGAATGGAATGGAATGGAATGGAATGGTGAAATGAAATATGAGCGGAGAATGTGCCCATGCACTCCAGCCTGGGTGACAGAGTGAGATCCTTTCCAAAGAAAGCAATAGAAGAGAATGGAGTTCAATGGAATGCAGTGGAGTGGACAAGAGTGGAGTGGACTTGGAATGTAATGTAATTGAATGGGATGGAATGGAGTGGAGTGGAGTGGAGTGGAGTGAAATGGCATGGGATGGAATGGAGTAGATTGAAGTGGATTGGACTGGAATGGATAGGAGTGGAGTGGAGTGGGGTCTAGTGTAGTGGAGTGGCATGGAGTGGACTGGAATGGAGTGTAATGGAATGGACTCGAATGGAATGGAATTAAATGGAACGAAGTGGAATGGAGTGGAATGGAGTGGAGTGGAGTGGACTAGAGTGTAATGGAATTTAGAGGAATGGAATGGAATGGGATGGAGTGGAGTGCAGTGGAGTGTAGTGGACTAGAGTGTAATGGAAATTAGGGGAATGGAATGGAATGGGATGGAGTGGAGTGGAGTGGAGTGAAGTGGAATGGAGTGGAATGGAATGTAGGGTAGTGGAGTGAAGTGGAGTGGAGTGAAATCAAATGTAATGCAATGAAATGGAATGGAATGGAATGGTGAAACGAAATGTGAGCTGAGATTGTGCCACTCCACTTCAGGCTTGGTGACAGAGTGGAATCCTGTTGAAAGAAAGAATGGAAAGGAATGGAGAGGAATGGAATGTAATGAAATGGAGTGGAGTGGAGTGGGGTGGAGTGTAGTGTAGTGGAGTGGAGTGGAGTGTAATGGAGTTTAATGGAATGGGACGGAACGGAATGGAGTGGAGTGGAGTGGAGTGAAGTGGAATGGAGTGGAATGGAATGTAGAGGAGTGGAGTGAAGTGGAGTGGAGTGAAATCGAATGTAATGGAATGAAATGGAATGGAATGGAATGGTGAAATGAAATGTGAGCTGAGATTGTGCCACTCCACTTCAGGCTTGGTGACAGAGTGGAATCCTGTTGAAAGAAAAGAGTGGAAAGGAATGGAGAGGAATGTAATGCAATGTAATGTAATGTAATGGAGTGGAGTGGAGTGGGGTGGAGTGGAGTGAAGTGTAATGGAGTTTAATGGAAAGGGAGGGAAAGGAATGGTGTGGAGTGGAGTGAAGTGGAATGGAGTGGAATGGAATGTAGAGGACTGGAGTGAAGTGGAGTGGAGTGAAATTGAATGTAATGCAATGAAATGGAATGGAATGGAATGGTGAAATGAAATGTGAGCTGAGATTGTGCCACTCCACTTCAGGCTTGGTGACAGAGTGGAATCCTGTTGAAAGAAAGAATGGAAAGGAATGGAGAGGAATGGAATGTAATGAAATGGAGTGGAGTGGAGTGAGGTGGAGTGGAGTAGAGTGGAGTGGAGTGGAGTGTAATGAAGTTGAATGGAATGGGAGGGAACGGAATGGAGTGGAGTGGAGTGGAGTGAAGTAGAGTGGATTGGAATGGAGTGGAATGGCATAGAATGGAATGGAATGTAGTGGTGTGGAGTGGAGTTGACTGTGGAGGAATGGAGTGGAATGGAAAAGACTGGAGTGATGTTTAGTGGAGTGGAGTGGAAGGGAATGGAATGGAATGGAATGGAATGCAATGCAATGGAATGGATTGGAATGGAATGGAATGGAATGGAATGGAATGGAATGGAATGGAATGGAGTGGAATGGAGTGGAGTGGAGTGGAATGGAATGGAGTGGAATGGAGTGGAGTGGAGTGGAATGGGGTGGGGTCCAAAAGTATGAAAAGGAATGGAATGGAGAGGAGTGTAGTTGCATGGAATGGAGTGGAATGCAATATGATGGAATGGAATGGAGTGGAGTGGGTTGGAATGGAGTGTAATGGATTGGAGTTGAATGGAGTGGAGTGGAGAGGAGTGGAGTGGATTGAATTGGAATGGAACGGAATGGCATGGTGAAATGAAATGTGAGCTGATATTGTGCCACTGCACTCCAGCATTGGTGACAGAGTGACATCCTGTTGAAAGAAAGGAACGTAAGATAATGAAGTAGAAAGGAATGCAATGGAATGGAATGGAATGGAATGGAATGGAATGGAGTGGAGTGGAGTGGAGTGGAGTGGAGTGGAACGTAGTGGAGTGAAGTGGAATGCATTGGAATGGAATGGGAAGGTGAAATGAAATGTGAGCTGAGATTGTGCAACTGCACACCAGGTTGGGTTATAGAGTGAGATTCTGACGAAAGAAGGGAAAGGAATGCAACGGAGTTTAATGCAATGGAGTGGGGTGGAGTAGAGTGGAGTGGAGTGGAATGGAATGGGATCGAATGGAGTGGAGTGCAGTGAAGTGAACTCCAGTGAAATGGCAAGGGATGGAATGGAGAAGAGTGGAGTAGACTGGACTAGAATGGAATGGAATGGATTGGAGTGAGTGGATTGGAATGGGGTGGAATGGAGTGGAGTGGATCAGAGTGGAATCGAGTGGAGGGGGTGGAATGGAATGGAATTTAGTTGAATGGAATGGAATAAAGTTGAATGGAATGGGGCGTAGTGGAGTGGAGTGGAATGGAATGGAAAGCAAAGAAATGGTTAAATGAAATATAAACTAAGATTCAGCCACTGCAATCCAGCCTTGGGGACAGAGTGAGATACTGTCGAAAGAATGGAATGGAATGGAATGGAATGGAATGGAATGGCATGGCATGGAATGGAATGGCATGGCAAGGAATGGAATGGAATGGAATGGAATGGAATGGCATGGAATGGAAAGGATTGGCATTGAATGGCATGGCATGGATTGGAATGGAATGAAATGGAATGGAATGGTGTGGAGTGGAGTTGAGGGGAGTGGAATGGAGTCGAATGGAAGGGGATGTAATTGAATTGAGTGGAGTGGAGTGGAGTGGAATGGAATGGAATAGAATGGGTTGGAATGCAATGGAGTTGAGGGGAATGGAGTGAAGTGCAAAGGAATGGGATGTAACAGAGTGTAGTGGAGTGGTGTGGAGTGGAGTGGATTGGACTGGAATGGAATTCAATGGAGTTGAGTAGAGTGGAGTTGATTGGAGTGGATTGAAGTAGAATGGAATGGAATGGAATGGAATGGAATGGAATGGAATGGAATGGAATGGAATGGAATGGAATGGAATGGTGAAATGAAATGCGAGCTGATATTCTGCCACTGCGCTCCAGCCTGCGTGACAGAGTGACAACCTGTTGAAAGAAAGGAACGTAAGGTAATGAAGTGGAATGGAATGGAATGGAATGGAATGGAATGGAATGGAATGGAATGGAATGGAGTGGAATGTAGTAGACTGAAGTGGAATTGATTGGAATGGAATGGGACAGTGAAATGAAATGTGAGCTGAGATTGTGCAACTGCACTCCAGGTTGGGTTATAGAGTGAGACTCTGACGGAAGAAAGGAATGGAATGGAACGGAGTGGAATGAAATGGAATGGGTGGAGTGGAGTGGAGTGAAGTGCAACGGAATGGGATGGAATGGAGTGGTGTGGGTTGGAGTGGATTGGACTTGACTGGAATGGAATGGAGTGGAGTGGAGTGCAGTAGATTGGAGTGGAGTGGAGTGGACTGGAGTGTGATGGGATGGACTGGAATGGAGTGGAGTGGAGTGGAGTGGAAAGAAGTGGTATGGAATGGGATAGAATGGAATGGAGTTGAGTGGAGCAGAATAGAGTGCAATGGAAAGGGATGGAATTGGCTGGATTGGGGTGGAGAGGAGTGGGGTGGAGTGGAGTGGAATGGAATGCAATGGAAGGGAATGGAGTAGAATGGAGAAGAGTGGAGTGGAGTGGCATTGAGTAGAGTCGAGGGGATTGGAGTGGAATGGGATGGAATGGAAAGAATGGATTGGAGTGGAAAGAAGTGGAATGGCGTGTAATGGAGTGGAATAAAATGGAATGAAATGAAATGGAGTGGAAAAGAGGAGAGTGAAGTAGAGTGGATTGGAGTGGAATGGAGTGAAAAGGGATGTGTTGGAATGGAATGGTGTGGACTGGAGTGGAGGGGAGTAGAATGCAGAGGAATGGAGTGGGATGGAATAGAATAGAGTGGAGTGGAGTGGAAAGGAGTGGAATGGAATGGGATGGAATAGGCTGGAGTGGAGTGGAGAGGAGTGGAATGGAGGGGATTGGAATGGAATGGAATGAAATGGAGTAGATTGCAGTGGTGTCGAGTGGAATGGAGTGCCGTGGAATGGAATGGAGTGGAGTGGAGTGGAGTGGAGTGGAGTGGAGTAGTGTGGAGTGGAGTGCAATAGAGTTGAATGAAACGGGATGGAATGGAATGGAGTGGAGAGGGTCGGAGTTGAGTGGAATGGAACTGAATGGAATGAAGGGAAGTGGAGTGGAGTGAATGGAATGGAATGGAATGGAATGGAATGGAATGGAATGGAATGGAATGGAATGGAATGGAATAGAGTGGTGAAATGAAATGTGAGTTGTGATTGTGCCACTGCACTCCAGTCTGGCTGACAGAGTGAGATCCTGTCAAAAGAAAGGAATGGAATGGAATGGAATGGGATGGAATGGAACGGAATGGAATGGAGTAGGATGGAGTGGGGTAGAGTGGAGTGGAGTGGAATGGATGGTTATAGAACGGGATTGAATGGAGTGGTGTGGAGTAGAGTGGACTGGAATGGAGTGGAATACAAAGGGATGGAAAGGAATGGAGTCGTATGTAGTGGAGTGGTGTGGAATGATGTGGTATTGAATGGGATGGAATGGCGTGGAGTGGAGTGAAGTGCAGTGGTATGGGATGGAATGGAATGGAGTGGAGGGGAGTGGAGTCTAGTGGAGTGAAGTGGAATGGAGAGGAATGGCATGGGAAGGAATGGGATGGGGTGCAGTTGTGTGGAGTGGAGTGGAGTGGAATAGAGTCCAGTGGAATGGAGTGGAATGGAGTGGAATGGAATGGAATGGATTGGCGAAATGAAATGTGAGCTGAGAATGTGCCACTGCACTGCAGCCTGGGACACAGAGTGACATCCTGTCAAAAGAAAGGAATGGAATAGAACGGAGTTCAATGGAATGGAATGAAATGGAGTGGAGTGGAGTGCAGTGGAGTGGAGTGGAGTCGAATGTACTGCAATGGTATGGGATGGAAAGGAGTGGAGTGGAGTGAGTGAAATGGTAGGGGAATGAAGGGAGTGGAGTGGACTCGAATGGAATGGAATGGAGTGGAGTGGAGTGGAGTATATTGAAGTGAAGTGGCGTGGAGTTGAGTGGAATGAAGTGGAATGGGGTGGGATGAAATATCATGGAGTAGAGTGGAGTTGTATGGAATGTGTTGGAATGGACTGGAATGGAATGGAATTAAATGGAATGAGGTGGAATGGAGTGGACTGGAGTGGGCTGGAGTGTAATGGAGTGGAGTGGAATGGTATGGAATCGAGAAGAGTGGAGTGGAGTAAGGTGGAATGGAGAGGAGCAGAGTGGATTAAAGTGGAATGGAGTGGAATGGAATGTAGAGGAGTGGAGTGAAGTGGGTTGGAGTGAAGTGGAATTGAGTGGAATGGAAGGGAATGGAATGGAATGTTGAAATGAAGTGTGAGCTGAGATTGAGCCACTGTAATACAGCTTGAGTGACAGAGTGAAATACTGGCGAAAGGTAGGAATGTAATAGAATGGAGTGGAATGGAATGGAATGGACTGGAGTGGAGTGTATTGGAGCAGAGTGGAATGCAGTGGAATGGAATGAGATGGATTGGAATGGAGTGGAGTGGAGAGGAGTGGAGTGCAGTAGAGTGCATTGGAATGTAGTGCAGTGGAGTGGAATGGAGTGGAAAGATGTGGATTCGAGTGGAGTGGAAGTGGAATGTAAGGGAATGCAATGAAATGGTGAAATGAATCGTGAGCTGAGATTCTCACACTACAGCCTGGGTGAAAGTGTGAGATCCTGTCGAAAGAAAGGAATGGAATGGAGTGGATTGATATGGAATGGGAAGGAATCAAGTGGACTGGAGTGGAGTGGATTGGAGTGGAGTGGAGTGCAGTGGACTGGAGTGGAGTGGAATGGAGTTCAACGGAATGGAATTGAATGGAATTGAATGGAATGGAGTGGAGTGGCTGGAGTTGAGTGGAGTGTTATGGAATGCAATGGAATGGAATAGAGTGAAATGGAATGGAATGGAATGCAATTGAATGGAATGGTGAAATGAAATATGAGCTGAGATAGTGCCAATTCACTCCAGCCTGCGTGACAGAGTGAGATCCTGTCAAAAGAAAGGATTGGAGTGGAATGGAATGGAATGAAATGGAATGGAATGGAGTGGACTGGAGTGGAGTAGAGTGGTGTGGAAAGGAGTGGAATGGAATGGGATAGAATGGAATGGAATATAGTGGAGAGGAGTGGATTGGAATGGAGTGGAGTGGAATGGAATGGGATGTAATGGAGTATAGTGGAGTAGAGTGGACTGGAATGGAATGCAGTGGAGTGTAGTGCAGTGTAGTGGAGTGGAGTGGAATGGAGTGTAATTGGATGGGATTGAATGGAATGGAGTGGAATGGACTGTTTGGAGTGTTGTGGAATGGAGTGGAATGGATTGGGATGGCGTGGAATGGAATGGAATGGAGTGGAGTGGAGTCTAGTGGAGTGCAATGAAATGGAATGGAATGGGATGTAACAGAATGGAGTGGAGTGGGAAGTAGTGGAGTGGAATGGAGTGGAATGGAATGCCATGGAGTGGAGTGTAGGGGAGTGAAGTGGAATGGAGTGGAATAGAAAGTGATGGAATGGAATGGAGTCGAGTTTACTGGAATGGTGTGGAGTGGTGTGGTATTGAATGGGATGGAATGGAGTGGAGTGGGGAGCAGTGGAATGGTATGGAGTGGAGTGGAGTGGAGCATAGTGGAGTGAAGTGGAAAGGAATTGAATGGGATGGGATGGAATGGGATGGAGCAGAGTGGAGTGGAGTGGAATATAGTTGACTGGAATGGAATGGAATGGAATGGAATGGTGAAATGTAATGTGAGCTGAGATTGTGCCACTGCACTCCAGCCAGGGAGACAAAGTGATATCTTCTCGAAAGAAAGGAATGGAATAGAACGGAGTTCAATGGAATGGAATGAAATGGAGTGGAGTGGAGTGCATTGGAGTGGAGTTGAGTAGAATGTAATGGAATGGAATGGAATGGAACAGAGTGGAGTGGAGTGGAGTGAGTGAAATGGTAGGTAATGGAATGGAGTGGAGTGGACTGGAATAGAATGCAATGGAGTGGAGTAGAGTGAAGTTTATTGGACTGGAGTGGGGTGGAGTTGAGTGGAATGGGATGGGATGAAATGTAATGCAGTGGAGTGGAGTGGAGTGGAATGGAGTGTATTGGAATGGACTGGAATTAAATGGAATGAAGTGGAATGGAGTGGAGTGGAGTGAAATGGAGTGGAGTGGAATGGAATGGAATGGATTTAAAAGGAATTAAGTGGAATGGAGTGGAGTGGAGTGGAGTGGAGTGTAATGGAGTGGAGTGGAATGGAATGGAATGGAGAGGAGTGGAGTTGAGTGAAGTGGAATGGAGTGGAATGGAATGTAGAGGAGTGGAGTGAAGGGGAGTCATGTGAAATGGAATGGAATGGTATGGAAGGGAATGGAATGAAATCGTGAAATGAAGTGTGAGCTGAGATTGTGCCACTGTACTACAACTTGAGTGACAGAATAAAATACTGTCGAAAGATACGAATGTAATGGAATAGAGTGGAATGGAATGGAATGGAGTGGAGTGGAGTGGAGTGGAATTTAGAGGAATGGAATGGGAAAGATTGGAATGGAGTGGAGTGGAGAGGAGTGGAGTGCATTGGATTGCAGTGGAGTGGAGTGGAGTGGAGTGGAAAGGCGTGGAAAAGGGTGGAGTCGAGTGGAATGGAGTGGAAAGTAACGGAATGCAATGGAATGGTGAAAAGAATCACGAGCTGAGATTCTGGTAATACATTACAGTCTGTGTGACTGTGTGAGATCCTGTTGAAAGAAAGGAATGGAATGGAATGGATTGATATGAAATGGAAAGGAATGGAGTGGAGTGGAGTGGAGAGGATTGGAGTGGAGTGGAGTGCAGTGGAGAGGAGTGGAATGGAGTTTAATGGAATGGGATGGAATGAAATGCAGTGTAGTGTAGTGGAGTGGTGTGGAGTGGACTGGAGTGGAGTGGAGTGGTATGGAATGCAATGGAATGCAATCGAATGGAATAGATTGTAAAGGAATGGAATGGAATGCAATGGAATGGAATGGTGAAATGAAATGTGAGCTAAGATAGTGCCACGGCACTCCAGCCAGTGTGACAGAGGGAGATCCTGTCAAAAGAAAAGAACTGAGTGGAGTAGAATGCCATGGAATGAAATGGAATGGAATGGAGTGGACTGGAGTGGATTGTAGTGGAGAGAAGTGGATTGGAGTATAGTGTGGTAGAGTGGAATGGAATGGAATGGGATGTAATGTAGTGGAATGGAGTGGACTGGAATGGAATGGAACGGAATGCAGTGGAGTGCAGTGCAGAGGAGTTGAGTGGAGTCGAGTGGAGAGGAATGGAGTGTAATTGGATGCGATTGAATGGAATGGAGTGGAGAGGACTGTATTGAAGTGGTGTGGAATGGAGTGGAATGGATTGGGATGGAGTGCAATGGAATGGAGTGGAGTGGAATGTAGTCTAGTGGATTGCAATGGAGTGGAATGCAACGGGATGAAACAGAATGGAGTGGAGTGGGGTGGAGTGGAGTGGAATGGAGTAGAATGGAATGTGGTGGAGTGCAGTGGAGTGGAATGCAGTGGAAACGAATGGGATGGAAAGTGTTGGAGTGGAATGTACTTGAGTGGATTGGAATGGGATGGGATGGAATGGAATGGAAAGGAATCGTGAAATGTAATGTGAGCTAAGGTGGTGCCAATGCACTCCAGAAGGTGTGACAGAGTGAGATCCTGTCAAAAGAAATTAATCGAATGGAGTGGAATGGAATGCAATGGAATGAAATGGAATGGAGTGGACTGGAGTGGAGTTGAGTGGTGTGGAAACTGTGGAATGGAATGGGATGGAATGGAATGGACTGTAGTGGAGAGGAGTGGATTGGACTGGAGTGGAGTGGAGTGGAATAGAATGGAATGGGACATAATAGAGTGGAGTTGAGTGGACGGGAACGAAATGGAATGGAATGCAGTGGAGGGGAATGCAGTGGAGTGGAGTGGAGTCGAGTGGAATGGAGTGTAATTGGATGAGACTGAATAGAATGGAGTGGAGAGGACTGTATTGGAGTGGTGTGGAATGGAGTGGAATGGATTGGGGTGGAGTGGAATGGAATGGAGTGTAGTGGAGTGGAGTCTAGCGGAGTGCAATGGAATGGGATTTAACAGAATGGAGTGGAGTGAGGTGGTGTGGAGTGGAATGGAGTGGATTGGAATGGAGTGTAGTGGAATGGAGTGGAAAGTTATGTGATGGAAAGTGTTGGAGTGGAATGTACTTGGGTGGATTGGAATGGGATGGAATGGTATGGAATGGAATGGGATAGAATGGTATGGAATCGAATGGAATCGTGAAATGAAATGTGAGCTGAGGTTGTGCCAATACACTGCAGAATGTGTGACAGAGATCCTGTTGAATGAAATTAATGGAATGGAATGGAGTGGAAAGTAATGGTACAGGATGGAGTGGAGTGGAGTGCAGTGGAGTGGAGTGCAGTGGAGTGGAGTGGAGTGGAATGGAATGGAATAGGATAGAATGGAGTGGAATTCAGTATAGTGGAGTGGATTGGAGTGGAGTGGAATGAAATAGGATGGAGTGGAGTGGAAAGGAATAGAATGGAAGGGAATGGAGTGGAGTTGAGTGGAATGGAGTGGAATGGGGTGGGATGAAATGTCATGCAGTGTAGTGGAGCTGTATGGAATGTATTGAAATGGACTGGAATGGAATGAAATTAAATGGAATGAAGTGGAATGGAGTGGAGTGGAGTGGACTAGAGTGTAATGGAGTGGAGTGGAATGGTATGGAATTGAAAAGAGTGGAGTGGAGTAAAGTGGAATGGAGAGGAGTGTAGTGGAGTAAAGTGGAATGGAGTGGAATGGAATGTAGAGGAGTGGAGTGAAGTGGGTTGGAGTGAAATGGAATTGAACGGAATTGAAGGCAATGGAATGGAATGGTGAAATGAAGTGTGAGCTGAGATTGGGCCACTGTACTATAACTTGAGTGACAGAGTGAAATACTGGTGAAAGGTAGGAATGTAATGGAATGGAGTGGAATGCAATGGAATAGAGTGGAGTGGAGTGTAATGGAGTGCAGTGGAATGCAGTGGAATGGAATAAGATGGATTGGAATGTAGTTGAGTGAAGAAGAGTGGAGTGCAGTAGAGTGGAGTCGAGTGCCGTGGAGTGGAATGCAGTGGAAAGGTGTGGAGTCGAGTGGATTGGAGTGGAATGTAATGGAAGGCAATGGAATGGTAAAATGAATCGTGAGCTGAGATTCTCAAAATACACTACAGCCAGTGTGAAAGTGTGAGATCCTGTTGAAAGAAAGGAATGCAACGGAATGGATTGACATGAAATGGAATGGAATGGAGTGGAGTGGAGAGGACTGGAGTGGAGTGGAGTGCAGTGGAGTGGAGTGGAGTGGAATGGAGTTTAATGGAATGGAATGGGAGTGGAGTGGAGTGGAGTGGAGTGGAGTTGCTGGAGTGGATTGGAGTGGTATGGAATGCAACGGAATGGAATAGAGTGAAATGGAATGGAATGGAATGGTGAAATGAAATGTGGGCTGAGATAGTGCCACTGCACTCCAGCCTGTGTGACAGAGTGAGATCCTTTCAAAAGAAAGGATTGGAGTGGAATGGAATGGAAAGGAATGGAAAGGACTGTAGGGTAGTGGAGCGGAGTGTATTGGAGTGGAATGGAATATAATGGAATTGAAGGGAATGGAATGGAATGGAATGCAATGGAATGTAATGCAATGGAATGGAACGGTGAAATGAAATGTGAGCTGAGACTGTGCCACTGCAGTCCAGCCTGGGTGACAGAGTGAGATCCTGTCAAAAGAAACGAATGGAATGGAATGGAATGGAATGGAATGGAATGGAATGAAGTGGAGTGGAGTGGAAAGGATTGGAGTGGAGTGGAGTCGAGCGGAATGGAGTGGAAGGGAATGCGATGCAATGGAATGGAGAGGAGTGGAGTTGAGTCGAGTGGAGAAGAGTGTAATGGAGAGGAATGGAATGGAAGGGAGTCGAGTGGAGTGCAGTAGAGTGGAGTGGAGTCGAGTGCAATGGAGTGGCAAGCAGTAGAGTGGAGTAGAATATAATGGAATGGAATGGAATGGAGTTGTGAAATGAAATGTGAGCTGAGATTCTACAACAGCATTATAAACTGGGTGACAGAGTGAGATCCTGTAGAAATAAATGGATGGATGGGTATGGACAGGTATGGAATATAAAGTAATGGAATGCAATGGAATGGAAATGAATGGAGTGGAGTGGAGTGGAATTGAATGGACTGGAGTGGAATGGAGTGGATTGGAGCGGAATGGAATGGAATGCAATGGAATGGAATGGAATGGTATAGAATGGAAAGGAGAAATGAAATGTGAGCTGAGATTTTACCACTGCCCTTCAGCCTGGGTGACAGAGGCAGATCCTAACAAAAGAAAGGAATGGAATGGAATGGACAGGAATAGAATGGAATGGAATGGAGTGGAGAGGACTGAAGTGGAGTGGAGTGGAAAGGAGTGCAATGCAGTGGAATGGAATCAGATGGAATGGAATGGAATGGATTGGAGTGGAGTGGAATGCAGTGGAATGGAATGGAGTGGAGTAGAGTGGAGTGGATAGAAGTAGAGTGGATTGGAATAGAATGAAATGGAATGGAGTGGATTGGAGAAGAGTGGGGTGAAGTGGCATGGAATGGAGATAAAGGGGATGGGATGGAATGGAATGCAGTGACATGGACTTGAGATCAGTGGAGTCGAGTGGAGTGGAATGAATGAAATGCAATGGGAGAGAGAATGGGCTTGAGTTGAGTGGAGTGGGTTGGCATTGAGTGGAATGAAATGGAATGGAATGGAATGGATTGGAATGGAGTGGAGTGGCAATGATTGGAGTGGAGTGGAATGGAGGGGGTTGGAATGGAATGGAGTGGAAGGGAGTGGAGTGGACTGGAAAAAAGTGGAATGGAATGGGATGGATTGGAACCGAGTGGAGTTGGGTGGAATGTAGTGGCATGAAGTGTAATGGAATGGAGTGGAGTGGAGTGGATTGAAGCAGAATGGAATGGAATGGGACGGAACAGCAGGAAATAATGGAATGGAATGGAATGGAATGGAATGGAATGGAATGGAATGGAATGGAATAGTGAAACGAAATGTGGACTGAGATTTTGCAACTGCACTCCAATCTGGGTGACAGAGTGCGATAGTGTCGAAAGAAATGAAGGGAATGGAATGGAATGGATTGGAATGGAATGGAATGGAGTGGAGTGCAATGGCATGGAATGGAAAGGGAAGGAAAGGGGTGGAGAGGAGTGGAGTGGAGTGGAAAGGAGTTGAATGGAATGAGATGGAAAGGACTATAATGAAGTGGAGTGCAGTGGAGTGGAGTGGAGTGGAAAAGAATGGGATGGAAAGGGATGGAGTGGAGAGGAGTGGAGTGCAATGGAATGGAGCATAGTGGAATGGAGTGGAGTGGAGGGGATTGGAGTGGAATGGAATGGAATGGTATGGATTGGAGTGCAGTGGATTGGTGTATAGTGGAATGGAGTGGAAAGGAATGGAGATGAGCGGAGTTGAGTAGAGTGGAGTGGAATGGAATGGAATGGTATGGAGTGGAGTTCAGTGTAGAAGAGTGGAGGGCAATGGAGTGGAATGGAATGGAATGGAATGGAATGGAATGGAATGGAATGGAACAGAATGGAATGGAATGAAGTGGAGTGCAGTGCAGTGGAGTAGAGTGGAATTGAGAAGAATCGAAAACGATGAAATGGAATAGAATGGATTGGAGGGGAGTGGAGTGAAGTGGAGTGCAATAGAGTGAAACTGAATGGAATGGAATGAATGGAATGGAATGGAATGGAATGGAATGGAGTGGAGTGCAATGGCATGGAATGGAAAGGGAAGGAAAGGGGTGGAGAGGAGTGGAGTAGAGTGGAAAGGAGTTGAATGGAATGAGATGGAAAGGACTATAATGAAGTGGAGTGCAGTGGAGTGGAGTGGAGTGGAAAAGAATGGGATGGAAAGGGATGGAGTGGAGAGGAGTGGAGTGCAATGGAATGGAGCATAGTGGAATGGAGTGGAGTGGAGGGGATTGGAGTGGTATGGAATGGAATGGTATGGATTGGAGTGCAGTGGAGTGGTGTATAGTGGAACGGAGTGGAAAGGAATGGAGATGAGCGGAGTTGAGTAGAGTGGAGTGGAATGGAATGGAATGGTATGGAGTGGAGTTCAGTGTAGAAGAGTGGAGGGCAATGGAGTGGAATGGAATTGAATGGAATGGAATGGAATGGAACAGAATGGAATGGAATGAAGTGGAGTGCAGTGCAGTGGAGTAGAGTGGAATTGAGAAGAATCGAAAACGATGAAATGGAATAGAATGGATTGGAGGGGAGTGGAGTGAAGTGGAGTGCAATAGAGTGAAACTGAATGGGATGGAATGGAATGGAGTGTAGTGCAGTGGAGTCAATTGGAGTGGAAAGCAGTGGAATGGAGTGGAATGAAATGGGATGACATGGAAAAAAGTGGAGTGGAGTGGAATGGAAGGGAGTAGGGTGGAGTGGAGTGGAGTGGAGAGCAGTGGAGTGGAGTGGAGTGGAATGTAATTTAATGAAATGCAATGGAACGGAATGGTGAAATGAAATGTGAACTGAGATTGTGCCACTGCACTCCAACATGGGTGACAGAATGAGATCATGCTGAAAGAAAGAACGGAAGTGATTGGAGTCTAATGGAATGGAAGGGAATGGAGTGGTGTGGAGTGGACTGCAGTGGGATGGAATGGGATGGAATGGGATGGAACGGAGTGGAGTGGAGTGGAGAGGAGTGGAGTGGAATGGAATGGAATAGAATGGATTGAATGAGTGTAGTGGAGTGGAGTGGATTGGAGTGGAGTGGACTGGAATGTAATGGATTGGAAGGGAATGAAATGGAATGAAATGCTATGGAATAGAATGGAATGGAATGCAATGAAAAGGAATGATGAAATGAAATTTGAGCTGAGATTGTGCCACTGCACTCTAGCCTGGGTGACAGAGTGAGATCCTCTGAAAAGACACGAACGGAATGTAATGGAGTGGAATGGAAGAGAAAGATGGAATGAGGTGGAGCGGAGTGGAGTAGATTGGATTGTAATGGAGTTTAATGGAACGGGACAGAATGTTAAGGCATCGTGAAATGAAATATGACCTGAGATTGTGCCACTGCACTCCAGCCTGGCTGACAGAGTGAGATCCTGCCAAAAGAAAGGAATGTAATGGAATGGAATGGGGTGGAGTGGAGTGGAGTAGAGTGGAGTGAAGTGGAGTGGAGTGGAATGAAGTGCGGAGAAGTGGAGTGGATTGGAATGGAATGGGATGGAATGGAATGGAATTGTGAAATGAAATGTCAGCTGAGATTAAGGCACTGCACTCTATGCTGGGTGACAGAGTGAGAACCTGTTGAGTGAAAAGAATGGAATGGAATGGAGTGGAAAGGAATCGAATGGAATGAAATGTAGTGGAGAGGAGTGGAGAGGTTTGGAGTGGAGTGGAGTGGAATGCAGAGCAATGGAATGTGATGGAATTGAATGGATTGGTGTGGAGTAGAGTGGAGTTGAAGGGAGTGGAATGCAATGTAAAGAAATATAATGGAGTGGAGTGGAGTGGAATTGAGTTGAGTGGAGTGGAGTGGAATGGAATGGAATGGAATGGAGTAGAGTGGATTGGACTGCAGTGGAGTGGATTGGAGTGGAATAGAATAAGATGGAATGGAATGGAGTGGAGTGGAGTGGAGTGCATAGTAGTGGAATGGAGTGGAGTGGAATGAGATGGAATGGAATGGGGAGGAATGGAGTGGAATGGACTGTGGTGGAATGGAAAGGAATGGAATGGAATGGAATAGAGTGGAATGAGGCACAGTCCAGTGGAGTGGAGTGGAGTGGCATCGCATGGTTTGGAATGGAATTGAATGGAAAGTAGTGGATTAGAGTTGAGTGGAGCGGAATGGAATGGAATGGAATGGAATGGAATGGGAAGGAATGGAACAGAAAGCAATGGGATGGAATGGAATGGAATGTTGAATGGAATGGAATGTTGAATGGAATAGAATGGAATGGAATGGAAGGGTGAAATTAAATGTGGCCTAAGATTGTGAATGGAATGGAATGGAAGGGTGAAATTAAATGTGGCCTAAGATTGTACAACTGCATTCCAGCCTGGGTGACAGAGTGAGATCCTGTCGAAAGAAAGGATGGAAATGGAATGGAGTGGAATGGAATGGAATGAAATGGAAATGAATAGAATGGAATGGAATGGAATGGAGTGGAGTGTAATGGCATGGAATGGAAAGGGATGGAATTGAGTGCAAAGGAGAGGAATGGGATGGGATGGATTGCACTGTAATGAAGTGGAGTGCAGTGGAGTGGAGTGGAAAGGAATGGGATGGAATGCAATGCCATGGAGTGGAGTGGCGTGGAGTGGAGTGTAACAGAATGGAGTGGAATGGAATGGAGTGGAGTGGAGTAGAATGGAATGGAATGGTATGGATTGGTGTGGAGCATAGTGGAGTAGAGTGGAATGGAGTGGAAAGTAATGGAGAGGAGTGGAGTTGAGTGGAGTGGAATGGAACGGAATCGTATGTAGAGGAGTGGAGTGTAATGAAGTGGAGCGAAGTGGAATGGAAGGGAATGAGATGGAATGTAATGGAATGGAGTGGAGTGCAGTGTAGTGGAGTTGATTGGAATGGAGTAGAATGGAAAGCGATGAAATGGAATAGGATGAATTGGAGGGGAGTGGAGTGGAGTCCAATGGAATGGAATGGAATGGGTTGGAATGGAATGGAGTGTAGTGGATTTGAGTCGATTGTAGTGGAATGGAGTGGAATGGAGTGAAATTGAATGGGATAGAATGAAGGGAAATGGAATGGGATGGAATGGAATGGACTGGAGTGGAGTGGAGTGGAATGGAATGGAGTGGAGTGGAGAGGAGTGGAGTGGAGTGGAATGAATGGAATGGAATGGATTGGAAAGGTGAAAAGAAATGTGAGCTGAGATTGTGCCACTGCACTCCAGCCTGGCTGACAGAGTGAGATCATGAAGAAAGAAAGGAGTGTAATGGAGTGGATTGGAGTGGAGAGGAATGGAATTGGATGGAGTAGAGTGGAGTGGAGTGGAGTGGAATGGAATGCAATGGAATAGAGAGTAGTGGATTGGAATGGAGTGGACTGGAGTGGAATGGAATGGAATGGAATGGAGTGGATTGCAGTGGAGTGGAGTGGAAAGGCATGGAATGGAATGGAATGGAGTGGAGTGGAGTAGAGTAGAGTGGATTGGAGCGAAATGGAATGGAATGGAAAGAACGAAATGCAAGGGAATGCAATGGAATGCAATGGAATGCAATGGAATGGAATACCATGCAATGCAATGCAATGGAATGTTGAAATGAAATGTGAGCTGAGATTGTGCCACAGCACTCCAGCCTCGGTGACAGTGAAATATTGAAAGAAACGAAATGAATGGAATGCAATTGAATGGAGTGGAGTGGAATGGAGTGGAGTGGAGTATAATGGAGTGCAGAGGAATTGGTTGGAATACAATGAAGGAAATGGAAAGAAATGGTGAAATGAAATGTGAGCTGTGATTCTACCACTGCACTATAGCCTGGGTGACAGAGTGAGATCATGAGGAAAGGAAGGAATAGAATTGAATGCAGTGGAATGGAATGGGCTGGAATTGAGTGGAGTGGAGTGGAGAGGAGTGGAGTGGAATGTAGTGTAGTGGAGTAGGGTGGAATGGAGAGGAAAATAATGGGATGAAATGGAATTGAGTGGAGTGGAGTGCAGTGGAGCGGAGAGGAATGGAATGGAATGGAAAGCAATGGAATGGAATGGAATGGAATGCATTGGAATGGAATGGAATGGGATGGAATGGAATGGAATGGAATGGAATGGAATGGAGTGGAGTGGTGTGGAGTCGAGTGGATTTGAGTGGAATACAGTAGAATGCGACTTGTTAGAATGGAATGGAGTGGAGGGGAGTGGATAGAGTGGAATGCATTGGAATGGAATGGAGTGGAGTGGAGAGAAGTGGAGTGGAGTGAAATGGAGTGAAATGGAATGAAATGGAATGGAATGGATTAAAATGGAATGGAATTGATTGGAATGGTGAAATGAATTGTGAGCAGAGATTGTGCCACTGCACTTCAGCCTGCGTGATAGAGTGAGATCCTGTCGAAAGAACGGAATGGAATAGAATGCAGAGGAATAGAAAGGAATGGAATGGAATGGAATGGAATGGAATGGAATGGAATGGAATGGAATGGA
>NW_026652734.1:24462-26257 GCF_009828535.3 Hylobates moloch
GAATGGAATGGAATGGAATGGAATGGAATGGAATGGAATGGAATGGAGTAGAGTAGAGTGGATTGGTTTGCAGTGGAGTGGAGTAGAGTGGAGTGGAATGGGATGGAATGGAATGGAGTGTAATGGAGTGGAGTGGAGTGAAATGCAGTGGAATGGAATGGGGTGGAATGGAATGCATTGAAATGGAGTGGACTGCAGTGAGGTGGTGTGGACTGCAGTGGAGTGGAATGGAATAGGATGGAATGGGCTGGATTGGAGTGGAGTGGAGTGGGTTGGACTGGAGTGCAATGGAATGGAAGGGAATGTAGTGTAATGGAGTGGATTGGAGTGGAGTCCTCTTGAGTGGAGTGGAGTGGAGTGCATTGGAATGGAGTACGCAAGAATGGAATGCAGTGGAGTGGAGTACAATGGATTCTCATGGAATGGCATGGAGTGGAAAAGAATGGAGTGGAGTGGGTAGAGTGGAGTGGAATGGAGTGGAATGCAATGGAGAGGAGTGCAGTGGAATGGAGTGGAGTGGAGCGGAGTAGAGTTGAATGGAATGCATTGGAAAGGAAGGAAGTGGATTGGAATGGAATGGTGAAATGAAATGTGAGCTGAGTTGTTTCCAATGCACTCCAGCATGGGATACAGAGTGAAGTCCTCTCAAAAGAAAGGAAAGGAATGGAATGGAGTGTAATGGAATGGAATGGATTGGAATGGAGTGGATTGGACAGGAGAGGAGTGGAGTGGAGTGTAATGGAATGGGATGGATTGGGATGAAGTGGGGTAGAGTGAACAGGAGTGGAATGAAGTGGAAGGGAATGGAGTGGAATGGAGTGGAGTAGAGTGGATTGGAGTGGGAAGGAGTGGAGTGGAATGGAGTGGAGTGCTATGGAATGGAATGGAATGGAATGGAGAGGAGTGGTGTCTAGTGGAGTGGAATGGGGTGGGAAAAATGGTGTGCAGTGGAGTGGAGTGCAATGGAAGGGAATGGGAATGAATGGTATGGAATGGAATGGAATGGAATGGAATGGAGTGGAATGGAGTGGAATGCAATGGGATGGAATGGAATGGAGAGGAGTGGAGTCGATTGGAGTGGAATGGATTGGAAAAAATGGAGTAGAGCGGAATGGAGTGGAGTGCAATGGAATGGAATGGAATGGAATGGAGTGGTGAAATGAAATGTGAACTAACATTGTACCACTACACTCCAGCCTTGGTGACAGAGGGTGATACTGTCTAAAGAAAGGAATCGAATTGACTGGATTGGAATGGAATGGAAAGGAATGGAATGGAAGTGAGTGGAGTGAGCGGAATCCAGTGGAGTGGACAGGAGTAGATTTTAATGGAGTGGAATATTGTGGGATTGTATGGAATGGAGAGGAGTGGAGTGGATTTAAGTGGAATAAAATGCAGTGGAATGGATTGGGATGGAATGTAATGAAGTCAAATGGAGAGGAGTGAGGTGGAGTGGATTGGAGTGGAATGGATTGGGATGGAATGTAATGAAGTCGAATGGAGAGGAGTGTGGTGGAGTGGAGTGCAGTGGTGTGGAATGGAATGGAGTATAGTGGTGTTTCATGGAGTAGAGTACAGTGGAGTTGAGTGAAAAGGAATGGAACGGAATGGAATGGAATGGAATGGAATGGAATGGAATGGAATGGAATGGAATGGAATGGTGAAAATAAATGTGAGCTGAGATTGAGCCACTGCACTCGAGCCTGGCTGACAGAATGAGATCCTGTTGAATAAAGGAATGGCATGGAATGGAATGGAATGGAATGGAATGGAATGGAATGGAATGGAATGGAAT
>NW_026652735.1:0-26101 GCF_009828535.3 Hylobates moloch
TATGTGAAATAATTATTTAATGCTTAACAATGATTTTTTTAATGGTAGCTTTCACATGAAATAAGATCCCTCTTACTTTTAATTATGTTCCAGGACAGGAGAATTCATGTTATCAAAATTCTAATACTCTTTAGAACAATAAACTCATATTCTTTTTATTAACCCCTTATAAATACATGTAAATGTTGCATTTATGGGTAGACATAACTAAAAGCACAATAGTTGTCCCACATATGACATGCAAGATTTATCTGGCATAATGCATTGAACAGTTTATAATTGAAGTCTACACTATTCAACTGAACAAGCATTCATCAAATGTCCACGATACCCAGGACATAAGAAGGTTCCTTTCAGAGTGTGGAGCCATGCATATCATCTCTTAATTGTTAGATGTGTTTTGAAAGAAATAGAAATATAATTGATTTTCTTACTTGTTTTGGCTCTGGAGTGGAGTGCAGACAAAAAAGAATGGAATCACACTGTCTAGATTTACTAAAATGGAAGGATTGCCAGCAAGATCATATCCCTAGTCTCCACATAGCAAATGGCACTTGCTAACTGTTCACTGTTTTTTTTTTTTTTTTTTTTGAGATGACGTTTTCCTCTGTTGCCCATGCTGGAGTGCAGTGGTATGATCTCAGCTCACTGCAGGCTCCACCTCCTGGGTTCAAGCAATTCTCCCTACCTCAGCCTCCAAAGTAGCTGGGATTACAGGCACCTGCCACCATGCCTGCCTAAGTTTTTTATTTGCAGTAGAGTTTGGGTTTCACCATGTTGACCAGGCTGGTCTGGAACTGCTGACCTCAGGTGATCTGCCTGCCTTGGCCTCCCAAAGTACTGGGATTATAGGCATGAGACAGCCTGTCCTGCCTGCTAGTGGTTCTTGAGCACACAGTTCTGCTTTTTCCTAGCTTTAACGAATGTCTGGTTCTTCCTTTTTTTTGTGCAGTGTATGTCAGCATTGTTTCAGTAATAAATACAATCTGGATCTTAGAAATAATATTAGTCACAGGTGCCAGGTGCAGTGGCTCACGCCTGTAATCCCAGCACTTTGGGAGGCTGAGGCAGGTGGAGCACGAGGTTAGGAGATCGAGACCATCCTAGCTAACACGGTGAAACCCCTTCTCTACTAAAAATACAAAAAATTAGCCAGGGAGGCAGAGATGAACCAGGGGGTTGTGACGGGCCGTCCACCAACCCGGGTGGTGACAGAGAGTCACAGGAAAGAAAAATACTGCCATTTTATAATAATATTATTTAATAACCTAAGTTATTAAACCCATTAGATTGAGAAAACTTGTATTCCTGTGATTTCGATAGCAAAGGAAGTATGGTATACCAGAATCACTAAATTATGAAAGATGGTGGATCAGCTTTTTGCAAAAAAATTTGGTAAGTCTGTTTTTTCCCCTTCAATTAAATTATATTACTGAGTAATGTTTTTTATAATGATGTTTTATTTAGGAAAGTAAATACAATGAGTAGTACTCAGCTCCAGTTTTCTCTTACTATTTTGTTTTTGAGACATAGTTTCATTCATGTTACCCAGGCTAGAGTGCAGTGGCGTGGTCTCGGATCACTGCAACTTCCACCTCCCAGGTTCAAGCTATTGTCCTGCCTCAGCCTCCCAAGTAGGTGGGATTACTGGCACCTGCCACCATGCCCAGCTAATTTTTGTATTTTTAATAGAGATGGGGTTTCATCATGTTGGTCAGGCTGGTCTCGAACTCCTGATCTCAGGTGATCCACCCACCTCAGCCTCCCAAACTGCTGGGATTATAGGCCTGAACCACCACGCCCAGGCTCTCATACTGTTTTTTTTTTTTTTTCGAGATGGAGTCCAGGCTGGAGTGCAATGGTGAGATCTTGGCTCACTGCAACCTCTTCCTCCTGGGTTCAAGCGATTCTCCTGTGTCAGCCTCCTGAATAGCTGGGATCACAGGCATGTACCACCACACCTAACTAATTTTTTTTTGTACTTTTTGTAGAGATGGGGTTTCACCATGTTGGCCAGGCTGGTCTTAAACTCCTGACCTCAGGTGATCCACCCGCCTTGGCCTTCCAGAGTGTTGAGATTACAGGTGAGAGCAACCGAACTCTGCCAGGAGTGGATTATTTTTATGGTTCACCTTTTAGACCATAGAGAATAACTTCCTGATGTTGCCATGGCATTTGTAAACTGCCATGGCGTTGGTGGGAGTGTAGCAGTGAGGATGACCAGAGGTCACTTTCGTCGTTATCTTGGTTTTGGCTGGCTTTTTTACTGCAACTCATTTTATCAGCAAGGTCTTTATGACCTGTATATTGTGCTGACCTCCTCCATCACCCTGTGACTTAGAAAGACTTAACCATCTGGGAATGCAGCTCAGTAGGTCTCAGCCTCATTTTACCCAGCTCCTATTTAAAATCGAGTTGCTCTCATTCAAATGCCTATGACAGTATTGCTACTTTCTTTAAGGTTCCTGAAAGGGAGAGAGGAAATATTAGATTTTTCATGGGTGTGAACCACTGCAAGTATTGAGGAAATATTTACTACTTCCAGCCTCATAATCCTGCAGTCATTTGGCACCTGTGAGTCAGGTGCAGGGGGAACTGCCCCATACATTCTGGAGCATTCAATCTGGTGGGGAAAGGTGTAGTAAGTAGGAGATATTTACTACATAAGGTGTTAAGGTCTGGGATAGAATTAAGTAGAATAAGGGGATGGGGAGGCAGGGGGTGTGATTTGGGCAGCCTTGATGATACGTGAGGAGCACATTCTGCAGTTGGCCTCACCTCTTTCTGAAACTTCCACTTTTTTCACTCTCAACTTCAACAATTGGTTCTTTTTTATTTTATAGAAAGCTTGTTAGATTCAGGTTTATATATTTTCTTGTTGAATTAACAGAATAATTTTATTTAACATCACTCTCTAGTGTGATTGAAAGCCTCTAATCCTTTACTGTTATTTGTTTATGGGCGTATTTGTTTTTACAGCTATGATAATTATTTTATTTTGTGTGGTTTCTCAAAAACACGTGTTTCTTATATCAAAGAGTCTGTATACTAGAGTCTTTCAGATTTGGTGCTAATAACATTAAGTAAGAATTTAAGACAAGTCTTGAGATGTTAGAGGAAAGCCAGTCTAAGAACAAATAAATTAATTATTATTTATTTTGAGTTGACATTTAAGTTGAGGTGTGGAGGTGGAGGAGACGGTTAAATGAGTTTAGAAGTAAGGAGAAAGATCTGGGAATAGATATAATTTTGGATTTTATAGTGATGTTTTGATAGCAATTGTTGATATTGCCAAAATAATTCATCAAGGAGCTCCCTGACAGCTCCCCGACCTTTCTTTTTAAAGAAACAGGGTTGGCCGGGTGCGGTGGCCCATGCCTGTAATCCTAGCATTTTGGAAGGCGGATCACCTGAGGTCAGGAGTTTGAGACCAGCCTGACCAACATGGAGAAACCCCATCTCTACTAAAAATACAAAATTAGCTGGGTGTGGTGGTGTATGCCTGTAATCCCAGCTACTTGGGAGGCTGAGGGAGGAGAACTGCTTGAGCCCAGCAGCCAGAGGTTGCAGTGAGCCAAGATCACACCATTACACTCCAGCCTGGGCAACAAGAGTGAAACTCGATCTCAAAAAAAAAAAAAAAAGAAAAGAAACAGGGTCTTCTTATGTTGTCTGGGCTGGACTAGAACTCCTATGCTCACGTTATCCTCCTGCCTCAGTCTCCAAGTAGCTGGGGCTACAGGCACATGCCAGCATGTCCAGCTTTGAGCCACTCCCACCCATCATGTTGCAAAATATTTAAATGTTACATACAGAGGTGTGAGGGAGATGTGCATATAAGCAGCACCATGTAAATTGCTTGAATCTTTTTTTTAGAGTTCTGTTTGGATGTGGCTTCAGAGCAGGGATTAATCAATTCATTTTTACTTTTTTTTCTTTTCTTTTTTTTTTTTTTTGAGGCGGATTCTCACTCTGTCACCCAGGCTGGAGTGCAGTGGCAAAATCTCAGCTCACTTCAGCCTCTGCCTCCTGGATTCTCTTGCCTCAGCCCCCTGAGTAGCTGGGATTACAGGTGCCTGCCACCATACCTGGCTGATTTTTTGTTTGTTTGTTTGTTTTTTGTATTTTTGGTAGAGGCAGGCTTTCACCATGTTGACCAGGCTGGTCTCGAAATCCTGACTCATGTGATCCACCTGCCTCAGCCTCCCAAAGTGCTGGGATTACAGGTATGAGTCACAGCACTCGGCTGTTTTATTTTACATTTTTAAATCACAATTTTTATACCTATTCAAAAGTAGAGAAAATAGTACAATGACCACTAAAATACCCATTCCTCAATTTCTGTGATCTTTAAGATTGTCTCACATTTTGTTCTATTCCTTTACCTCCCTTTGCAGGAATGTTGCAAAGCACATCAGTCATCACATCATTTTCTCAGTTCAGTGTGCATCCCCGAACAGCATTTACGTATTCCTACACAGCCAGTATCTCATCACATCTGACAAAATTGACAATGATTTTTTTGGTGTCAGCTCATATGCAGCCCTTAGTTGAGTTTCCTCACTCTTTTCTTTTCTTTTTCTTTTCTTTTTTTTTTTTGAGACAGAGTCTTGTGCTGTCACCCAGGCTGGAGTACAATGGTGTAATCTCGGCTCACTGCAGCCTCTGCCCCCTGTGCTCCAGCAATTCTCCTGCCTCAGCCTCCTGAGTAGCTGGGATTACAGGCACATGCCACCATGCCTGGCTAATTTTTCTATTTTTAGTAGAGACGGGGTTTTGCCATATTTGCCAAGCTGGTCTTGAACTCCTGACCTCAGGTGATCCTCCCACCTCGGCCTCCCAAAGTGCTGGGATTACAGGCATGAGCCACTACACCCAGCCAAGTTTCTCACTCTTACATGGACAGTATCTCATTTTCTCATTATCTGAATAATTATGCTTTAAATCTGGATCCAAAAAATCTTCATGTGCTAACTTTGGTTGTTATGCTTCTTGTAATCTAAACTGGCCTCTGCTTACTTTTTTTATTTCCCATTCCATGAATTCTGTGTGCAAAGTTTTATATATATATATCTTGCTCACGAGGTTGAAGGGGGTAAAGAACATTGATCTTGTTGTTTCAGTGTAGATGAAAGTTTAGCCTGAAAGGTGCCAGTTTGCAGCAGCAAATGGAGGAGGGTTATTACAGTCATGAACAGTTTGTAGCAAAAGGCTGTTTCCAAATCGTATTTGCAGGCCGGGTGCAGTGGCTCATGCCTGTAATCCCAGCCCTTTGGGAGGCAGAGATGGGTGGATCACTTGAGGTTAGGAATTTGAGACCAGCCTGGCCAACATAGTGAAACCCGACTCTACTGAAAGGTACAAAAGTTAGCCAGGCATGGTGGCGGGCACCTGTAATTTTAGCTACTCAGGAGGCTGAGGCAGGAGAATCACTTGAACCCAGGAGGCAGAGGTTGGAATGAACCAAGATCATGCTACTGCACTCCAATCTGGGTGACGGAGCAAGACTCCATCTCGAAAAAGAAAAAAAAAAAATAGTATTTAGGTTGTATTCTTTATTGTCTATAATGATTTTCTTTCTCTCTCTTCTTCCTAAGGATACTGAAAAATAGAGTTCAATCTTTTAAGATCTTAGAGTTATTTTGTCTTGGGACCAGGGCACTTAAATTTGCCAAAATCAGGCTGTTAATGATGGGTAATTTTTATTTATTTGTTTATTTATTTATTTATTTATCTGTTTATTTATTTTTGAGATGGAGTCTCGCTCTGTCACCCAGACTGGAGTGCAGTGGCGCGATCTCTGCTCACTGCAAGCTCTGCCTCCCAGGTTCATGCCATTCTCCTGCCTCAGCTTTCTGAGTAGCTGAAACTACAGGTGCCCGCCACCACACCCAGCTAATTTTTTGTATTTTTAGGAGAGATGGGGTTTCACCGTGTTAGCCAAGATGGTCTCAATCTCCTGACTTCATGATCTGCCTGCCTCGCCCTCCCAAAGTGTTGAGATTACAGGCGTGAGCCACTGTGCATGGCTATTCTTATTATTATTATTTTAGTTTTTAAAATTTTTATTTCTCAGCCTTGGGATTCTGATACGTAAAAATGCAAGTATCTTCAAAGATAGAAAACATTTACGGTTATCATTAAAATGGGAGAACTCAGAATACACAATCATGGAGCAGTGCCCTCCACCAGCCCCCCAGCTAACTACAGCTGCAAGCATGATTCTCATGCTGTCTTGTACCTAGTGTTCAACTAGTGACACAGCTTCTTCGCTCATGGGGAAGGGCCATCAGCAAATGGCACTTAAGCATGGGGGCTTGAGAAAGATCCCACACACTCGAGGCCATGTTGGAGACATTTCATGAAAGGATTAGGTGGGTTACCCCTGGCTTTCTGCCCCAGAGTTTATCAAGACTGATATTAAAGTAAATGCATTGTAAGCCACACATACAAGTTGTGGAGTGAAATAAACTGAGTGATTTTTTTGTTTGTCCTGTTTTATAGACTTTAATTAAATTGTGGCCTTGGATTGGGAGTAGGATTTTGTGATTATTATTATTTTTATTATACTTGAAGTTCTGGGGTACATGTGCAGAACGTGTCGTTTTGTTACATAGCTATACACACGTGCCATGGTTGTTTGCTGCACCCATCAACCCCTCATCTACATTAGGTATTTCTCCTAATGCTATCCCTTCTTTAGCTCCCAACCCCCTGACAGGCCCCGATGTGTGATGTTCCCCTCCCTGTGTCCATGTGTTCTCATTGTTCAACTCCCACTTATGAGTGAGAACATGCAGTTTTTGATTTTCTGTTCTTGTGTTAGTTTGCTAAGAATGATGGTTTCCAGCTTCATCCATGTTCCTGCAAAGGACATGAACTCATCTTTTTATGCCTGCATAGTATTCCATGGTGTATATGTGCCACATTTTCTTTATCTGGTCTATCATTGATGAACTTTTGGGCTAGTTCCAAGTTTTTGCTATTGTGAATAGTGTCACAATGAACATACTTGCGTATGTGTCTTTATAGTAGAATGATTTATAATCCTTTAGGTATATGCCCAGTAATGGGATTGCTGGATCAAATGGTATTTCTGGTTCTAGATCCTCGAGGAATCGCTACACTGTCTTTCACAATGGTTAACCTAATTTACACTCCCAACAACTGTGTAAAAGTGTTCCTATTTCTCCACGTCCCCTCCAGCATCTTCTGTTTACTGACTGTTTAATGATCATTCTAACTGGAGTGGTTTTGATTGGCATTTCTCTAATGACCATTGATGATGAGCTTTTTTTTCATATGTTCTTTCGCTGCATGAATGTCTTCTTTTGAGAAGTGTCTGTTCATATCCTTTGCCCACTTTTGATGGGGTTGTTTTTTTCTTGTAAATTTGTTTAAGTTCTTTGTAGATTCTGGAAATTAGCCCTTTGTCAGATAGACAGATTGCACAAATTTTGTCCCATTCTGTGGTTTGTCCCATTCTGTAGGTTGCTTGTTCACTCTGTTGATAGTTTCTTTTGCTGTGCTGTGCTCTTTAGTTTAATTAGATCCCATTTGTCAATTTTGGCTTTTGTTGCCATTGCTTTTGGTGTTTTAGTCATGAAGTCTGCCCATGCCTATGCCCTGAATGGTATTGCCTAGGTTTTCTTCTAGAGTTTTTATGGTTTTAGGTCTTACGTGTAAGTCTTTAATCCATCTTGGGCTAATTTTTGTATAAGGTGTAAGGAAGGGGTCCAGTTTCAGTTTCTGCATATGGCTCAAGCAGTTTTCCCAACACCATTTATTAAATAGGGAATCCTTTCCCCATTGCTTGTTTTTGTCAGGTTTGTCAAAGATCAGATGGTTGTAGATGTGTGATGTCATTTCCGAGGCCTCTGTTCTGTTCTATTGGTCTATATACCTGTTTTAGTACCAGTACCATGCTGTTTTGGTTACTGTAGCCTTGTAGTATAGTTTGAAGTCAGGTAGCGTGATACCTCCAGCTTTGTGCTTTTTGCTTAGGATTGTCTTGCCTATGCGGGCTCTTTTTTGGTTCCATATGAAATTTAAAGTATTTTTTTGCAATTCTGTCAAGAAAGTCAATGGTAGCTTGATAGGGATAGCATTGAATCTACAAATTACTTTGGGCAGTATGGCCATTTTTACAATATTGATTCTTCCTATCCATGAGCATGGAATGTTTTTCCATTTATTTGTGTCTTCTCTTATTTCCTTGGGCAGTGGTTTGTAGTTCTCCTTGAAGAGGTCCTTCACATCCCTTGTAAGTTGTATTCCTAGGCATTTTATTCTCTTTGTAGCAGTTGTGAATGGTAGTTCACTCATGATTTGGCTCTCTGTCTATTATTGGTGTATAGGGATGCTTGTGATTTATGCACATTGATTTTGTATCCTGAGACTTTGCTGAAGTTGATTATCAGCTTAAGGCGATTTGGGGCTGAGACGATGGGGTTTTCTAAATAAACAATCATGTCATCTGGAAACAGAAATTTGACTTCCTCTCTTCCAAATTGAATACCCTTTATTTCTTTCTCTTGCCTGATTACCCTGGCCAGAACTTCCAATACTATGTTGAATAGGAGTGGTGAGAGAGGGCATCCTTGTCTTGTGCCAGTTTTCAAAGGGAATGCTTCCAGTTTTTGCACATTCAGCATGATGTTGGCTATGGGTTTGTCATAAATAGCTCTTATTATTTTGAGATATGTTTCATCAATATCTAGTTTATTGAGAGTTTTTAGCATGAAGGGTGTTGAAATTTGTCAAAGGCCTTTTCTGCATCTATTGAGATAATCCTGTGGTTTTTATCATTGGTTCTGTTTATGTGATGGATTACATTTGTTCATTTGTGTATGTTGAACCAGGCTTGCATCCCAGGTATGAAGCTGACTTGATTGTGGTGGATAAGCTTTTTGATGTGTTGCTGGATTTGATTTGTCAATATTTTTTATTTTATTTTTTTATTTTTTTGAGATGGAGTCTTCCTCTGTCGCCCAGGCTGGAGTGCAGTGGCACAATCTCGGCTCACTGCAAGCTCCGCCTCCCGGGTTCATGCCATTCTCCTGCCTCAGCCTCCCGAGTAGCTGGGACTACAGGCTCCCACCACCACGCCTGGCTAATTTTTTGTATCTTTAGTGGAGACGGGGTTTCACCGTGGTCTCGATCTCCTGACCTCGTGATCCGCCTGCCTCGGCCTCCCAAAGTGCTGGGATTACAAGCGTGAGCCACCGTGCCCGGCCGTCAGTATTTTATTGAGGATTTTCACATCGATGTTCATCAGGGATATTGGCCTGAAATTTTCTTTTTTGTTGTGTCTCTGCCAGGTTTTATCTGGGTGATGCTGGCCTCATAAAATGAGTTAGGGAAGAGTCCCTCTTTTTCTATTGTTTAGAATAGTTTCAGAAGGAATGGTACCAGCTCCACTTTGTACTTCTGCTGGAATTCAGCTGTGAATCTGTCTGGTCCTGGACTTCTCTTGGTTGGTAGGCTATTAATTACTCCCTCAATTTCAGGACTTGTTACTGGTCTGTTCAGGGATTTGACTTCTTCCCGGTTTAGACTTGGGAGGGTGTATGTGTCCAGGAATTTATCCATTTCTTCTAGATTTTCTAGTTTATTTGCATAGAGATGTTTATAGTATTCCCTGATAGTAGTTGGTATTTCTGTGGGATCAGTGTTGGTAGCCCTTTTATCATTTTTTTTATTGCATCTATTTGATTCTTGTCTTTTCTTCTTTGTTATTCTGGCTAGTGGTCTACCTATTTTGTTGATCTTTTCAAAAAATCAGCTCCTGGATTCATTGAATTTTTGAAGGGTTTTTCTCGTCTCCTTCAGTTCTGCCCTGATCTTAGTTATTTCTTGTCTTCTGTTAGCTTTTGAATTTGTTTCTTCTTGCTTCTCTAATTCTTTTAGTTTTGATGTTAGGGTGTCAGTTTTAAATCTTTCCTGCTTTCTCTTGTGGGCCTTGAGTGTTATAAATTTCTCTCTAAACACTGTTTTAAATATGTCCCAGAGATTCTGGTATGTTGTGACTTTGTTCTCATTGGTTTTGAAGAACATCTTTATTTCTGCCTTAATTTTGTTGTTTACCCACTAGTCATTCAGGAGCCTGTTGTTCAGTTTCCATGTAGTTGTGTGGTTTTGAGTGAGTTTCTTAATCTTGAGTTCTAATTTAATTGCACTGTGGTCTGAGAGGCTGTTTGTTATTATTTCCATTATTTTGCATTTGCTGAGGAGTGTTTTACTTCCAATTATGTGATCAATTTTAGAATAAGTGTGATGAAGTGCTGAGAAGAATGTATATTCTGTGGATTTGGGTGGAGAGTTCTCTAGATGTCTATTAGGTCTGCTTTGTCGAGAACTGAGTTCAAGTCCTTCATATCCTTGTTAATTTTCTGTGTCGTTGATCTGTCTAATGATGGGTCATTTATAGTTGCCTTTGCTTTAAGTCTGTTTCAGTAGTTAGTAAATATGTTTCTAGAGTTTTTCCAATTAAAAAAAATTGACTTGCACCTTGCTTTGGATTGTACTAAAATCTGATTTCAACACAAACATAATCTTCTGAATTACTTTTGTTTTTTCAGCTGAAGCCTTGGGGAGCACTGAAGCCAAGGTGGTACCATACCAAAAATTTGAAACACATGTGAATGAGCTGAATGTGGAAGGACTACCGGAAAACATTCCTTTCAGAAGCCCCCCATTACATGGAATCCCAAGGCTTGAAAACATCTTTCAAGTGGGCAATCGAATTAAGTTTGTTATTAAGAGGTAAGATGATAATCTGCAGAAACAAATCCATTGTCTTCCATAAGGAAAGATTAATTTGACCAAGATGGGCCTTTTGTTCCCCTCTCATCATGACTTCTTTATATTAAAATTAACATTTAGATTCATTTATTGAACAAACATTTATTTAGTATAAGCATCAGATATGCAAAATTGGTTCTAGCAAGAACCCTGTCCTTAGGAGGCTTAATACTCAGAAAAATGCAATGAAGAGTTATTGAGCATTTTTTGGGGAGAAGGCAAGGATGACACACCCAGATCAGTCACTTGTGCATCCAGAAGGGAGGCAGTGTGTTTCAAATATGAGTAAAGGCAGAGAGGAGTCAAATATGCTCACATTTTCACATACATTGCCCATTCTGTGTGGAGTGAGGAGTGCCATGTGGGCATGGTGGGATTGCTTAGATAGACTTTTGTGGCCAAATGGAGGAAGGCCTTGGCTCCTACAAAAGCAGTGGCAGTCATTAAATGGTCTCATAGCAGTTTCCTCTTAAAATAATTTGGATCTGCCCTTTAGAAAAGTTATTCTGGCTTGATTTTGAAGGGTAACACATGAGTAGTTTGAGTATTGGCGGGTAGGAACAGAAAGCCTCTCTCTACTCATGGAAGGAATGTTGAAGTGGGTAGAGTGTTGCTTACTGATTGAGGTTGTGTGTCTGTGTATATTCGTTGGGACTGAGTTATAAGGGAGAGGAAAGTTTTAAGATGATACAGCAAGCTGCTTCTGGCTGTGCTGTGGGACAGTTCATCTAAGATTCAGAAATATAATTGGGCTGGTTTGGGGGAAAAGTGACTTTTGCATATTTATCTTACAAAAAAGATGACTTTGGAGACATCCAGGTGGTCTCACCTGAATGTCTGAAAATTGCTATTTTCAAAATTCAAGTCACCAAAATGATTTTTTTCACTGTAAAATGAAGGCAGAATGGATTATATTTAAAAATTGGCCGGGCACAGTGGCTCATGCTTGTAATCCCAGCACTTTGGGAGGCTGAGGCAGGTGGATTACCTGAGGCCAGGAGTACAAGACCAGTCTGGCCAACATGGCAAAACCCTGTGTCTACTAAAAGTACAAAAATCAGCCAGGTGTGGTAGTGTGAACTTGCGGTCCCAGCTACTCGGGAGGCTGAGGCAGGAGAATAGCTTGAACCTGGGAGGCGGAGGTTGCAGTGAGTCGAGATCGTGCCACTGCACTCCCGCCTGGACGACAGAATGAGACTCCATCTCAGATAATAATAATAATATTTAGCAGTGCAAATCTGTGTGAGAAAGACCTGTAAATATCTTCTAAATGTTTTATTATAATATTAATATCAACAGTTTTTCACAGATCAAAACTTCTTACTCTCAATACAACTGAACTTACTCAGCCAAGAACAAATACAACAAGTGAAATAGTTGTGAAATCCTTTTTAAAAGCACAGATTAATCTTGAAACTTTTAAAAATTAATCTTTTACATGATGGAACTGCTCCTTCCTTCACCTCCCCAAAAAATCTTTTGCAGAAGCTCAATATAGGCACTCTGTGATTTATCAATATGAACAGATGCAGTGTAGGGATAACCCAAGGTTTTTTTTTTTTTCTTTCTTTTTTTTGATACAGAGTCTCACTCTGTCACCCAGGCTGGAGTGCAGTGGTGTGATCTCGGCTCACTGCAACCAGGCTCAAGCAATTCTCCTGCCTCAGCCTTCCGAGTAGCTGGGATTACAGGCTAAGTTAGCCATGCCTGGTTGAGTTTTTTATTTTGTGTAGAGACGAGTTTTCACCATATTGGCCAGGCTGGATTCAGGTGATCCTTCTGCCTGAGCCTCCCAAAGTGCTGGGATTACATATGTGAGTCACCGCACCTGGCATTAAGCTTTGAATTTTGACCGGTGGTATCCAAGAGAAATACAACATGTGCTGCAAAGGCAAGCCACATACATAATTTTATATTTTCGAGTTCAACCTGAAATCATTATAAATACACAATGAAGTATTTCACATTCTTCATTTGCGTATATTCTTTTTGTTGACAATTGGTGTGTCTTTCATACTCACAGCATATTGCAGTTTGAAGTAGCCACATTTCAGCTGTTCAGGGATAGCAGTTACTATTTGCCTTTAGACCTTAATGTTTATTCATGTGTGCCCTGTTCCTAAAATGACAAATACTGTAATTCTGGCCTGCACACGAATATCACAGCCTAACAGAAAAAGATCCAATAAGTCTCTGTTGAACAAATAATGTTATTTTCTTTTTGCGGGGAATGAAGTTTTGCTCTTGTTGCTCAGACTAGAGTACAATGGTGCGGTCTCAGCTGACCGCTACCTCCGCCTCCCAGGTTCAAGTGATCCTCCTGCCTCAGCCTTCCGAGTAGCTGGGATTCTAGGTGCATGCCACCATGCCTGACTAAATTTTGTATTTTTAGTAGAGATGGGGTTTTGCCACGTTGGCCAGGCTGGTCTCGGACCCCTGTCCTCAAGTGATCCGCCCACCTCGGCCTCCCAAAGTGTTAGGATTACAGGCGTGAGCCACCGTGCCCAGCCTAGTTTCTTTATTAGAGCTCTAAGTGTACCTTTCTTTGCCATCTTTTTGTTTGCCATTGTGCATTGTCAGAGTAAGTGACCACAATTTGTAGATCATCCATTACCTTAGGAACTTATGTTGCCAGGAACTAATAAATGGCCATTTAGTATGAAGTTTTGTATTGTCAGGAAATAAGTGTGGGGAATCAAGTATGAATTATGTGTGTATATTAGGTGTTTACAAATTTGTGCAGTTAATCATTCTCATGAATGCTAAGGTGAATACATGTTCTCAAGTTGGGTTAATGGGTGTATCCTAAAATACGGCTCCTTCAGCTTTCAAAGTACCTTGGGGCAATTACTTAAGGTCAGTCAATGTGCCAAATAGATTTTGTGTGGATTATGGCATGGAAAGTGGTTGAGAAATTCTGTAGTAGTGTAAGAAAATTATCCTTGTCCAAGAGTTCTGCAATGGAGAAGACAAAACTCAGTGCTTAACTCATAGGTTAAGCATGGTTTTCATTTTTTTTTTTTTTTTTTTTGAGACAGAGTCTCACTTTGTCACCCAGGCTGGAGTGCAGTGGCATGATTTCAGCTCACTGCAACATTTGCCTCCCGGGTTCAAGCAATTCTCCTGCCTCATCCTCCTGAGTAGCTGGGATTATGGGTGCATGCCACCATGCCTGGCCAATTTTTGTATTTTTAGAAGAAATGGGATTTCACCATGTTGGCCAGGTTGGTCTCAAACTCCTGACCTTGTGATCCACCCACTTCGGCCTCCCGAAGTGCTGGGATTACAGGTGTGAACCACCACACCTTGCCCTCAGCATGCTTTTGATTTAGCCAAAGAATCAAAGCATTGGTGAAGAATTGAAGATTGGAAGTTACACATTTCTTTCTAAGGGAAGTAATAGAGAAAGAAAAATATTCCTGGAGGTAGATCTTCAGTTTGCATTAGTCTGAAGATGATGAAACCTGTAGAAAACTTCATTTCTGAAGACAAAGCTCAAATTCAAGGTTGTGAGGAGTGCAGTCACCATTTTTGTTAGGGGCAGTTGTGACAGTTATTGCAGAAAGTGAGAATGCGAAACTTGTACTATATAAAGAATGTGCAAGTGTCGAAGAAGACACTGCAAGGATTGGGTGCTGGAGCAGTGCTGGACTTGCAATCATCACCAGAGTACAGCAGGTGTCACCAGAAGGAGAATCTTCTTCTTGCCATCGCTAACAGCACTTGACTCTGTCCCACTCATAAAAGATCTTGGAAGGAATTAAAGGTGCTTGGTGGTTCCTCATTTTAACATAACCTTACTTGGCCTGACTGTGGACCATGCATTAGTGTTTGGACAGGACAATTAAAATCACAGAGCACATGACAAAAGAATTTTGTGGCCATCAGAACTGTCTCCTTAAACACACCATGGGTGCACTGTGTCCTCAGCTTGGTGAAAGGTAGATGTCATACGTGAGAAGGCAGTGGAGCCAGGCACATGATGGAGCCTCGAAGAGTGGGAGGTGGCACCTGGCTGTGTGAGGAGGGCGTGAAGTCCTCCATGGGAGAAACAGATGCCAGCAAAGGAGGTGAGGATGGGCAGAAGAGGAGGCTGAGCAGCAAGTGAATAGAAGCGCTCAACCTCAGAGGAGGAGAGTCCCATGTCTTTATTGGTAGTATTCTAATGTGTTCATACTGGAGTTATTTTCTGTGGCTGAATGGTTCAACTACTGAAATGGGTGTGGGGTGGGGAACAACTCCTACTAAACCTTTGAGATGCTGAGTTTTCTTTTAAAGTAAAGGACATATTATAAGATTTTCTGAAACTGCCGACCTTTAGCAATATTTTCAGATCTTCTCCAACATTTTCCTTTGTCAGCAATCAGAGATGACCTCCACACTGAGGCGAATCTTCCACTCCCCTTATCCTTTTCCTTTTGTCTCTCTTTCCCTCCTTTCTTCATCCAGTAACTCCAGTTAGCCTCCATTGTCTCCGAGCTGCCTTTCGTCCTCATCCACAACTCCTCCACACAAGCTCTGAACACCTGTTCATGTAAATGACATCCTGTATGCCTTTATTTTTATTTTATTTTATTTTTGAGAGAGTCTTGCTCTGTTGCCCAGGCTGGAGTGCAATGGTATGATCTCGGCTTTCTGCAACCTCTGCCTCCCAGGTTCAAGGGATTCTCATGCCTCAGCCTCACAAGTAGCTAGGACTACAGGTACGCACCACCACGCACACCTGATTTTTGTGGTTTTTGGTAGAGATGGGGTTTCACCATGTTGGCCGGGCTGGTCTTGAATTCCTGACCGCAGGTGACCACCCACCTCAGCCTCCCAAAGTTCTGGGATTACAAGTGTGAGCCACGGTGCCTGGCACATGATTTACTATTTATAAGAACATGAGCTTACTACTTGTATAACATTTATCCCTGTATTTTAGTTGGAAGTTACTGAGGTGGTATGAGGTTTGGTGACTACATCTGGCCTCTCAGGGAAATGGCCAAGTTGTTCAGATTTTCAACTGTATTATATGAAGTTGTTTGTCAGCTTCATTGCTTATTACTGTGAAATAAGTTATAAAAAAAAATTCAGGTTGTTGTGGTACTCATCCTGTAACTACACTTGGAGGCCAAATAGGTGTTAACAGCCCTCAGCAACATGGTGAAGCCCCGTCTCTGCTAAAAAAAAAAAAAAAAAAAAAAAAAAACATAAGCTGGGAATGGTGGTGGGTGCCTATAGTCTCAGCTGCTGGGGAGGCTGAGGCATGAGAATTGCTTGATCCTGGGAGGTGGAGGTTGCAGTGAGCTAACATTGCACCACTGCCAGCCTGGGTGACAGAGAAAGACTCAAAAAAAAAAAAAAAAATGAGAAATCGATTTACTCAGGGGAGAGAATCCATTGTTAGTAAAACATGTCTAGTACCACATGCTTTTTGGTTTCCTAATAACCTATCAAACTACAGGGCTTTTGGCTTTGTAATACATTCAGTTCCACATTTATTCATTCAAGAATTGAAGACATTTTATATCTCCATTATATGCCAAGCACTGGGTGGGGACAATAGGTGACAGAGATGAACAAATCCCTGATCCCAGGATTTCACAGTGGATGTTGGAATTTAGTGCCATTTAGCTTCATTCAATTCTGCAGTAGTCCCAAGATTTTCCAAGATCATCCTGTCCTCCAGTGCCTGGTTGATTCAACTTCAGTATATATCCCAGAGTCTGTCCTTCTTCACTCCTCACTGCTGCCACCGTGGACCTATCTGCCATCATCTCTCACCTGGATTATCTCCACAGTCTCCTAACTGGTTTCCTTGTTTCCATGCTTGCCTCTTTCAGTCTACTGTCTCTCTCTCTTTTTTTTTTTTTTTGAGATGGAGTCTTGCTTTGTCACCAAGGCTGGAGTGCAATGTTGTGATCTTGGCTCACTGCAACCCTCACCTCCTGGGTCCAAGTGATTCTCCTGCCTCAGTTTCCCTAATAGCTGCGATTACAGGCATGAGCCACCAGGCCTGGCTATTTTTTTTTGTATTTTTAGTAGAGACAGAGTTTTTCCCTGTTGGCCAGGCTGGTCTTGAACTCCTGGCCTCTAGTAATCTGCCTGCCTCGGCCTCTCAAGTGTTGGGATGACAGGCATGAGCCACCGCACCCACCAAGTCTACTCTCAGTACAACAGCTAGAACAATCCTTTTACAGTGGAATTCAGATCATGTTTACCCCTCTGTTCAAATTCTCCAGTGGCTTTGTTTTCTACATTATCTGGTCCCCTACTACCTGTCTCACTGTGCTTCCTGCTACTCTCCTGCTCTTACTCCTCTTTATAAACACTGAGCTCATGGTGTTTCCTTTAACATGCCAGGCATGCTTGACCTTGTCCTGTCTCTGGGCCTTGCTGTTCCCTCTGCCTGGAACATTCTTCCCCTTATATCTGCATGGCTCACTCTCACTGCTTTGGAGTTTGGCTCAAAAGTCACCTTATCAAGGGCCTCCAGGCTGCTCTGCATAAAATATATCCTTAACTCATATTTCCTATTTGATACTTGACTCCTCTTCCTCTTTCACTAAAATGTAAGCTCCATGAGGGAAGGGATTTTTGTCTGTTTTGCTCTGTTTTATACCTAAATACCTAGAAGGTGCTCAGTAAATTTTTTTGGTTGAATGACTTAGTCTATTATTGAATCAGTCAATGTCCTCTGTAGCAAGGACTTCTCATATCAGTAGTGCATATCTGTATGATAGCTGGTGTAGGGAGGGACATGGTCAGAATGGCTCTGTGTGGAGTAATTTTGCATAGCATAATCCCAGCAGGCTCCTATTGGGGTTCAGCCACAGTTTTAGCCTTACTAGTATCACTTTTCTTTTTTTTGAGGTGGATTTTTGTTCTTGTTGCTCAGGCTGGAGTGCAATGGTGCGATCTTGGCTAACCACAACATCTGCCTCCCGGGTTCAAGCAATTCTCATCCCCCAGCCTCCAGAGTAGCTGGGATTACAGGCATGCACCACCACACCTGGCTAATTCTGTAAAAATAGTAGAGACAGAGTTTCTTCATGTTGGTCAGGCTGGTCTCAAACTCCCCACCTCAGGTGATCTGCTCACCTCGGCCTCCCAAAGTGCTGGGATTACAGGCGTGAGCCACTGCACCCAGTGAGTGTCACTCTTTAATCATAAAGTCAGAATATGTTAAGATTGGAAGGGATATGGGAGACTATTTGGTTCACTTTTCTCATTGATGAGAGAATAACAGAGCATTGAAAAGTAAGGTAATTATTCACAATCGTAAAGCTATATGGGTCAATCTGAAATTAGGCTTCTTACATCAGATTCTGTAGCCTTTCCTACATGTGTTCTCCCCAGACTGAGACAGTTCATGGGCCTTCAGGTTTGACAGTTTTCTCTCCAGTCTCCAAACAGGAGCTTTTATCTGGAGATTCTAGGTTAGCATAGATGGACGATGACCCTGCAATGTGTAGAAAATCCCAAAGGTTGACCACTGTCAGTGGGAACCACCCTAGATGTGTCAGGAGCACCACAGGCATGCTCACTCCTCCATTCACTGGAGCTGTGTACGGTGGAAGGGAAACCCAAATCAAGACCTGCTGCTGCTTTAGTTCTTTTATTGCATGTCACAATCCAATGTGTCTCCATTTAAATTCAGATTTTTTGATAGATGGTCAGACCAGCTGCAGGCCCTTTGGGCCAGAAGTCTTGATCTTTTATTTTAATTTTATTATTATTATACTTTAAGTTTTAGGGTACATGTGCACAATGTGCAGGTTTGTTACATATGTATACATGTGTCATGTTGGTGTGCTGCACCCATTAACTCGTCATTTAGCATTAGGTATATCTCCTAATGCTATCCCTCCCCCCTCCCCCCTCCCCCCACCCCACAACTGTCCCCGGTGTGTGATGTTCCCCTTCCTGTGTCCATGTGTTCTCATTGTTCAGTTCTCAGCTATGAGTGAGAACATGAGGTGTTTGGTTTTTTGTCCTTGTGTTAGTTTGCTGAGAATGATGGTTTCCAGCTTCATCCATGTCCCTACAAAGACATGAACTCATCATTTTTTATGGCTTCATAGTATTCCATGGTGTGTATGAGCCACATTTTCTTAATCCAGTCTATCATTATTGGATATTTGGGATGGTTCCAAGTCTTTGCTATTGTGAATAGTGCCGCAATAAACATACATGTGCATGTGTCTTTATAGCTGCATGATTTATAATCCTTTGGGTATATACCTAATAATGGGATGGCTGAGTCAAATGGTATTTCTAGTTCTATGTCCCTGAGGAATCTCCACACTGGCTTCCACAATGGTTGAACTAGTTTACAATCCCACCAATGGTGTAAAAGTGTTCCTGTTTCTCCACATCCTCTCCAGCACCTGTTGTTTCCTGACTTTTTAATGATCGCCATTCTAACTGGTGTAAGTTGGTATCTCATTGTGGTTTTGATTTGCATTTCTCTGATGGCCAGTGATGAGCATTTTTTCATGTGCCTTTTGGCTGCATAAATGTCTTCTTTTGAGAAGTGTCTGTTCATATCCTTCACCCACTTTTTGATGGGGTTGTATTTTTCTTGTAAATTTGTTTGAGTTCATTTCCTGTTCACTCTGATGGTAGTTTCTTTTGCTGTGAAGAAGCTCTTTAGTTTAATTAGATCCCATTTGTCAATTTTGGCTTTTGTTGCCATTGCTTTTGGTGTTTTAGACATGAAGTCCTTGCCCATGCCTATGTCCTGAATGGTATTGCCTAGGTTTTCTTGTAGTGTTTTTATGGTTTTAGGCCTAACATGTAAGTCTTTAATCCATCTTGAATTAATTTTTGTATAAGGTGTAAGGAAGGGATCCAGTTTCAGCTTTCTCCATATGGCTAGCCAGTTTTCCCAGCACCATTTATTAAATAAGGAATCCTTTCCCCATTGCTTGTTTTTGTCAGTTTTGTCAAAGATCAGATAGTTGTAGATGTGCAGCATTATTTCTGAGGGCTCTGTTATGTTCCATTGGTCTGTATCTCTGTTTTGGTACCAGTACTGTGCTGTTTTGGTTACTGTAGCCTTGTAGTATAGTTTGAAGTCTGGTAGCGTGATGCCTCCAGCTTTGTTCTTTTGGCTTCAGATTGACTTGGCAATGCAGGCTCTTTTTTGGTTCCGTATAAACTTTAAAGTAGTTTTTTTCCAATTCTGTGAAGAAAGTCATTGATAGCTTGATGGGGATGGCATTGAATCTATAAATTACTTTGGGCAGTATGGCCATTTTCATGATATTGATTCTTCCTATCCATGAGCATGGAATGTTCTTCCTTTTGATTGTGTCCTCTTCTATTTTCTTGAGCAGTGGTTTGTAGTTCTCCTTGATGAGGTCCTTCTCATCCCTTGTAAGTTGGATTCCTAGGTATTTTATTCTCTTTGAAGCAGTTGTGAATGGGAGTTCACTCATGATTTGGCTCTCTGTTTGTCTGTTATTGGTGTATAAGAATGCTTGTGATTTTTGAACATTGATTTTGTATCCTGAGACTTTGCCGAAGTTGCTAATCAGCTTAAGGAGATTTTAGGCTAAGACAATGGAGTTTTCTAGATATACAATCATGTCGTCTGCGAACAGGGATAATTTGACTTCCTCTTTTCCTAATTGAATACTCTTTTCTTCTTTCTCCTGCCTGATTGTCCTGGCCAGAACTTCCAAAACTATGTTGAATAGGAGTGGTGAGAGAGGGCATCCCTGTCTTGTGCCAGTTTTCAAAGGGAATGCTTCCAGTTTTTGCCCATTCAGTATGATATTGGCTGTGGATTTGTCATAGATAGCTCTTATTATTTTGAGATATGTCCCATCAATTCCTAATTTATTGAGAGTTTATAGCATGAAGGGTTGTTGAATTTTGACAAAGGCCTTTTCTGCGTCTATTGAGATAATCATGTGGTTTTTGTCTTTGGTTCTGTTTATATGCTGGATTACGTTTATTGATTTGCGTATGTTGAAACAACCTTGCATCCCAGGGATGATGCCCAATTGATCATGGTGAATAAGCCTTTTGATGTGCTGCTGGATTTTGTGTGCCAGCATTTTATTGAGGATTTTTACATTGATGTTCATCAGGGATATTTGTCTAACATTCTCTTTTTTTGGTTGTGTCTCTGCCAGGCTTTGGTATCAGTATGATGCTGGCCTCATAAAATGAGTTAGGGAGGATTCCCTCTTTTTCTATTGATTGGAATAATTTCAGAAGGAATGGGACCAGCTCCTCCTTATACCTCTGGTAGAATTGTGCTGTGAATCCGTCTGGTACTGAACTTTTTTTGGTTGGTAGGCTATTAATTATTGCTTCAATTTCAGTGTCTGTCACTGGTCTATTCAGAGATTCAACTTCTTCCTGGTTTAGTCTTGGGAGGTTGTATGTGTCCAGGAATTTATCCATTTCTTCTAGATTTTCTAGTTTATTTGCATATAGGCGTTTATAGTATTCTCTGATGATAGCTTGTATTTCTGTGGGATCAGTTATGATATCCCGTTTATCTTTTTTTTGGCACCTATTTGATTCTTCTTTGTTATCTTCTTTATTAGTCTTGCTGGTGATGTATCAATTTTGTTGATCTTTTCAAAAAACCAGCTCCTGGATTCATTGATTTTTTTAAGGTTTTTTTGTGTCTCTATATCCTTCAGTTCTGCTCTGATCTTTGTTATTTCTTGCCGTCTGCTAGCTTTTGAATGTGTTTGCTCTTGCTTCTCTATTTCTTTACATTGTGATGTTATGGTGTCCATTTTTGATCTTTCCTGCTTTCTGTTGTGGGCATTTAGTGCTATAAATTTCCCTCTACACACTACTTTGAATGTGTCCCAGAGATTCTGGTATGTTGTGTCTTTGTTCTCAGTGGTTTCAAAGAACATCTTTATTTCTGCCTTCATTTTGTTATGTTCCCAGTAGTCATTCAGGAGCAGGTTGTTCAGTTTCCATTTATAATTTCTATTATTTTCCATTTGCTGAGGAGTGCTTTGCTTCCAACTATGTGGTCAATTTTGGAATAAGTGTGATCCGTTGCTGAGAAGAATGTATATTCTGTTGATTTGTGGTGGAGAGTTCTGTAGCTGTGTATTAGGTCCACTTGGTGCAGAGGTGAGTTCAAATCCTGGATATCCTTGTTAACTTTCCGTCTCATTGGTGTGTCTAATGTTGACAGTGGGGTGTTAAGGTCTCCCATTATTATTGTGTTGGAGTCTAAGTCTCTTTGTAGGTCTCTAAGGACTTGCTTTATGAATATGGGTGCTCCTGTATTGGGTGCATATGTAGTTAGGATAGTTAGCTCTTCTTGTTGAATTGATCCCTTTACCATTATGTAATGGCCTTCTTTGTCTCTTTTGATCTTTGTTGGTTTAAAGTCTGTTTTATCAGAGACTACGATTGCAACACCTGCTTTTTTTTGTTTTCCATTTGCTTGGTAGATCTTCCTCTGTCCCTTTATTTTGAGCCTATGTGTGTCTCTGCTCGTGAGATGGGTCTCCTGAATACAGCAGACTGATGGGTCTTGACTCTTTATCCAATTTGCCAGTCTGTGTCTTTTAATTGGAGCATTTAGCCCATTTACATTTAAGGTTAATATTGTTATGTGTGAATTTGATCCCATCATTATGATGTTAACTGGTTATTTTGCTCATTAGTTGATGCAGTTTCTCCCTAGCATTGATGCACTTTCCAATTTGGCATGTTTTTGCAGTGGCTGGTACCGGTTGTTCCTTTCCATATTTAGCGCTTCCTTCAGGAGCTCTTTTAGGGCAGGCCTGGTGGTGACAAAATCTCTCAGCCTTTGCTTGTCTGTAAAGTATTTATTTCTCCTTCACTTATGAAGCTTAGTTTGGCGGGATAGGAAATTCTGGGTTGAAAATTCTTTTCTTTAAGAATGTTGAATATCGGCCCCCACTCTCTTCTGGCTTGTAGTTTCTGCAGAGAGATCAGCTGTTAGTCTTATGGGCTTCCCTTTGTGGGTAACTTGACCTTTCTCTCTGGCTGTCCTTAACATTTTTTCCTTCATTTCAACTTTCGTGAATTTCACAATTATGTGTCTTGGAGTAGCTCTTCTCGAAGAGTATCTTTGTAGTGTTCTCTGTATTTCCTGAATCTGAATGTTGGCCTGCCTTGCTAGGTTGGGGAAGTTCTCCTGGATAATATCCTGCAGAGTGTTTTCCAACTTGGTTCTATTCTCCCCATCACTTTCAGGTACACCAATCAGACGTAGATTTGATCTTTTCACATAGTCCCATATTTCTTGGAGGCTTTGTTTATTTCTTTTTGCTCTTTTTTCTCTAAACTTCTCTTATCACTTCATTTCGTTCATTTGATCTTCTGTCACTGATGTCCTTTCTTCCAGTTGATCAAATCAGCTACTGAAGCATGTGCATTCATCACGTAGTTCTCGTTCCATGGTTTTCAGCTCCATCAGATCTATCAGTGTAGAGAATTTAAGGACTTGTCTACACTGGTTATTCAAGTTAGGCATTCGTCTAATCTTTTTTCAAGGTTTTTAGCTTCTTTGTGATGGGTTTGAACTTCCTCCTGTAGCTCGGAGAAGTTTGATCATCTGATGCTGTCTTCTCTCAACTCATCAAAGTCGTTCTCTGTCCAGCTTTGTTCCATTGCTGGTGAGGAGCTGCATTCCTTTGTAGGAGGAGAGGCACTCCAATTTTTAGAATTTTCAGCTTTTCTGCTCTCTTTTTTCCCCAACTTTGTGGTTTTATCTACCTTTGATCTTTGATGATGGTGACGTACACATGGGATTTTGGTGTGGATGTCTTTTCTGTTTGTTAGTTTTCCTTCCAACAGTCAGTACACTCAGCTACAGGTCTGTTGGAGTTTGCCAGAGGTCCATTCCAGACCCTGTTTGCCTGGGTATCAGCAGTGAAGGCTGCTGAAAAGCTAATATTGCTGAACAGCAAATGTTGCTGCCTGATTGTTTCTCTGGAAGTTTCATCTCAGATGGGTACCTGATCATATGAAGTGTCAGCCCCTGCTGGGGGTGCCTCCCAATTAGGCTACTCAGGATTCAGGGACCCACTTGAGGAGGGAGTCTGTTCTCAGATGTCAAACTCCATGCTGGGAGAAGCACTTCTCTCTTCAAAGCTGTCAGACAGGGACATTTAAATCTGCAGAGGTTTCTGCTGCCTTTTGTTCAGCTATGCCCTGCCCCCAGAGGTGGAGTCTACAGGGGCAGGCAGGCCTCCTTGTGCTTTGGTGGGCTGAACCCAATTTGAGCTTCCCAGTCACTTTATTTACCTACTTAAGCCTCAACAATGGCAGGTGACCCTCTCCTAGCCTCACTGCTGCCTTGCAGTTCGATCTCAGACTGCTGTGCTAGCTATGAGTGAGGCTCTGTGGGCTTGGGACCCTCTGAGACAGGCGTGGGATATAATCTCCTGGTGTGCCGTTTGCTAAGACCATTGGAAAAGCACAATATTAGGGTGGAAGTGACCCGATTTTCCAGGTGCTGTCTGTCACACCCTTGCTTGGCTAGGAAAGGGAATTCCCTGACCCCTTTCACTTCCTGGGTGAGGCAATGCCTCACCCTGCTTTGGCTGACACTTGGTGCATTGCACCCACTGTCCTGCACCCACTGTCTGACAATCCCCAGTGAGATGAACCCTGTACCTCAGTTGGAAATGCAGAAATCACCCATCTTCTGTGTCACTCATGTTGCAATCTGTAGACTGGAGCTGTTCCTGTTCAGCCATCTTGGAACCACTGCCCACATTATTTTTGTTTTGTTTTGAGTTGGAGTCTCACTCTGTCACCCAGGCTGGAGTGCAGTGTTATGATCTCGGCTCACTGCAAGCTCTGCCTCCTGGGTTCATGTCATTCTCCTGCCTCAGCCTCCAAGCTACAGGCACCTGCCACCACACCTGGCTAATTTTTTGTATTTTTAGTAGAGATGGCATTTCACTGTGTTAGCCAGGATGGTCTCGATCTCCTGACCTCGTGATCCACCCACCTCAGCCTCCCAAAGTGCTGGGATTACAGGCATGAGCCACCACACCTGGCCAATGAAACATTATTATTGGAATAATATAGTTCATAGATTTTAATGATAAACTTGGGGGATGTGTTAGTTGCTATCAGATTCAGGTGAGTAGAACACATACGTGGAAACAAAAACTGAAGAAGCTTGAAATGAGGCAGAAATGTATATCTTCTTTACATCAAAGAATTCTGGATGTAGGTAGTCCAATATGGAGGGAATAATTTCCTACTCACCAAGGACCCAAACTGTCCGTATCTTTACACTCTACAATATTATTATATGTCTTCAATTCTTAACATTGCTTCATGTTCCAAAATGGCTGCTGAATCTACAGCCTTTAGATCTGCTTTGAAGGCAGGAGGAAGAGGGAAAAACGAAAGGAAACACCTCTTAGCTGAGTCAGCATTACTTGTAGAAACTTCCTAGAAGAAACACCCTACTAGCTAGATACATGGAGCATGGAAAATGTAGTCTTTTAACTAGACAGCCTAACCAAAATATTGGTGGGAATTACATCCTAACCAACATGTTGGTTCAGGAATGTGACTATTGATTAGGCAGCTTCAGCCTCTGTCAAAGGAGTAAAGTAGTATTTTTATGAAGCCAGAGAGGAAACACTTTGAAGTCTGTTGGCCTCTTTCAATCATTGTCTTTTTCTTACATAAATAGTTTCTTAATGCAAATACTTGGTTCTTTTTATGTTATGAGAGAATCATCCTATGAACAAGTAATATGTCGTGCAAGATGACATATTGCTGGCTTCTGATAAAATGGTACTGCTACCCTCAACATGGGTAGTGAGATTGAATGGACACTGGGAAGGCTCATCAGACCAAAACCACTCATAATGTATTGCCTGAAGTGTCCATCATAAAAGTTATTGCTTCTGCATCAAGATGATGTGCTTTTAAAAAAACTCACTTAAACTGAGTATGTCTTAACCATTATGCCATTCAATTCCATTAATCCATTTCTCTTTATTAGTTTATCAAATATCGTCATGTAAAATATAGTGCGAGGCTCTGAGGGAATAGAAACGGGTTAGCTACATTTCCAAGAGGTAGATGGGAGAGAAGTTGAAGGCAGGGTGTGAAAACAAGGGTGAATTTGGGAGAATCCACCTACCGAGACAGAGTATGTAATAATGATTTCATTTCTGAATAAATGAATGAATGAAATAAAAATACATGCACAGAATAACTTCTCAATAAACTTTTCTGGTCGACTATCAGATAAATGCATGAAGAGACAGATGAATGTATGAATAAATCCTCAAAGGTGAATTTTATCAATGATGATTCTTTTATT
>NW_026652736.1:0-8018 GCF_009828535.3 Hylobates moloch
TTCTATACTATTTCAAAGTGTCACTCTGCCCTCTTGTAGCCCAGGCCCAGTACCCAAAGGTGGACATCTTATTAATAATGTTTCTTCTGAAATGTAGATTGGAAGCTGTTTACAAATTAAGCCCAAAGTGCAGCCAAATGGCAAGCGTAGTCCTATGAATGATTTTGTAGACAGCTTAGCTGGCTACCGTTTTTGGTAACTTTTCCTATTTAGATAAAATTTAAGCTTCTCTGCCAACCACAAGAGTTTTTTTCATTGAAGTTCTTGGACACTTGACTATTTTAAATGTTTCTTTAAAATCCCTAGAAACTCTAGCCCTATCAACTTTCCATTAAATGATGAGATGATTTATTTTTTGGGCAGGCCCTGACTTATTTTGACTCTCTAATGTGTTGTGGTTCCTAGCTCTTCTGTAGAAGAAAGATCACGTGAGTACGTCCTGGATGGGGCCAGACTTTTGGTCCCTCTGACATGACCTTAAGAGAATTTACTTGCATAATCTCTGCCTTCTACTTAGTGGGATCATCAGGTAACTGGCTTTTGGGAGTCACAGAGATGACACCAAACACCAAATAAACCTTGGTGATGACCTTAAATTTCTATTTGAGCATTAAACATGTTCCTGTTAATTTGAGCTACTATTTTGAAACTGTTAAAATAATTGAATCACCTAATTACATGCACTATTATATTATGCTTAAGATGTCCATTAATTTGCTTGTTTTATTTGTATATGCAAATTCAGATCTCAGAATGGAGAGACTTTATCAACAATTTCTAGCTTGATTTGCTTTAATCTTTTTGACAAGCTATCAAAATTAAGTATCTACCTTTTGGCCTCTATCCAGATAATTAAGATTAGAAAATGAGATAGTGTATTAATATTCTAGAGACGTGTTCTTAGGAAAAGGAGGAACAGGAATAGCTGGTATGCCTAGTATGGTTTTTAGAGAGATCTTCTGTTTCTCTTCTTTCATTTGACTCTCTCTCTGTGTATATATATTGTATATGCATTTCTGCTTTCCTCTTGTTGCAGCTTCATTTAATCTTGATTTTTCTACAAATCAGTTTTAAGAAAGAAATTGTGTTGTGTCTATTTGAAATAGTTAATAATTCAAATTCAGGTTTTCATTTTTAATGAAAAGATGAATTGCGTTGTAAAAATGTATTTATCAATATAAAAACATGCACATTTATTTGTGAGCAGCCCCCTGCCCACAGACGTGATGTCGGTTCCGAGGATGATGCTGGTGATTTGCTTGGGAATGGGATGGTGAAATCAAGAAAGCTTGTTTAGGGACTAAGCCCTCTTCCTCTGGAAGCATTCCAAGAAAACATCAACATTTTAATCTACAGTGTTATAGTAATTTTCATTCTATAAAAGTGCTATTGAAGATAATTCTCCCTCCACTCATCTCTCAAGGAAAGAAAAGTTAATTAAGAAAATTAATAAGTAGTAATTATCCTTTTAAAGCCCATAATTAGAGTTGTATGCTATTGATGGTGCATATGCTTAGGGTAGATATCTTCCAAGGAACACAAGGTCACAGGTTGCTTGTTAAAAATGATGACCCAGAGTCACTCACTGAACACACCACTGCCACCTTTTTACCATTCAAGATTTTACTGAAGAAATTATTTAGGCCCCATAAGGAATTCAGACACAAGATACACATACGAGCTGTAAAGTGAGTTTCCTGGATTCAACTGACTATCACTTCCGAACTGTATCGCTGTGAGCAAATTAATTATTTTGCTTTTTTGCAGTCATAAAATGTGTCACATCATAGTCAGATATGAAGACTAAACATGTAAACAGCTATAAAATATTAGCAAAATGTCTGGTAGGTAGCAAGTGCTAACTAATGTATTAATTATCAGTAGTTCCATCTGGATATCTGTGTATAAACGATGTATCTCTATATAGATATTACACTGATTTTAATTTAGCTTTATTTAGAGACCAAAAAGACATTTATTGTTTATATCATCAATTAAATTCTATGAATGAATAATTGAATGAATGCAAATGAAAACAACATATTATTTTTCATCTTATTATTTGGTGAATATAACCAAGATTGATAATATTTAGTGTGAGTAAGGCTGTGTGGAAGATTACTCTTTAATATAATATTAATGGGGATAAAATCTAGTATAGGATTTCGAGAGTAACATTATAGAATCTATCAATGTGAAGCATATAAATTCTTTTTGTCTTTGTGATGACATTTCTAGGAATTTCTCCAACTGAAATATTCAAATCAGTAAGTAAAGATGTCTGTAAAGTGTTGTTCATTGCAACATTATGTGTAAGGTGGGACATTATAAACAACATAATGTCAAGTAAAAATGGATTGGTTAAAAGAATTATGATGCAACTATAAAATGAAATAATATTAAGCAATTTAAGAAAAGGATAATTCATAAATACTGTCATTAGATAATGCCCACCCATGCAGATTAAAATTTCAAGCATATTAATATATTTTATGTATTTTTATATATAAATGACTGCGCCTATACAATATACCTACATACAAATGCCCTTCTGAAGAACATGAACTAAACTTTTTTGTATTTTAAAATTTTTAATTAACAAAAAACAATTGTATATATTTATGGGGTACAATATAATGTTTGGATATATCCATACATTGTGGAATGATTAAATGAAGTTACTTATATCCATCAGTAGAGAAGCAAGTGAGTCCTTGTGATTGGAAGTATCCTTTGACTTTAACCTTTCCATTACTTTGTATAAAATATTTTTCAAGAGCCATTCTTTGCTTTCATAATTTATAAGAATACCAGTGAAAAACACTTGTTTTATTTAAATAATTTTACTTTTGGTTAGAACTGCAGGGTGTTTTAGGAAATGGTTTTGGAAGACTGGTCTTTTAAAGTCAGTTCAAAAAGTTACGTTCTGCTGCGTGTTGGGAAATCATTATTAGGCTGATATTCTGCTAGCCAATAGAGTATTTAACAGAAGTATATCTAAACACATGTTTCTTGAAGATATATTCAAAGGCAGGAAATTTATTTTATTTTATTTTACTTTAAGTTCTGGTATGCATGTGCAGAACGTGCAAGTTTGTTACATAGGTATATGTGTGCCATGGTGGTTTGCTGCACCTGTCAACCCATCATCTAGGTTTTAAGCCCCAGATGCATTAGGTATTTGTCCTAATGCTCTCCCTCCTGTACCTCCTCACCCGCTGACAGGCCCCAGTGTGTGATGTTCCCCTCCCTGTGTCTATGTGTTCTCATTGTTCAACTACCACTTATGAGTAAGAACATGTCGCATTTAGTTTTCTGTTCCTGTGTTAGTTTGCTGAGAATGACGGTTTCCAGCTTCATCCATGTCCCTGCGAAAGACATGAACTCATCTTTTTTTATGGCTTCACAGTTTTCCAGGGTATGTATGTGCCACATTTTCTTTTTCCAGTCTATCATTGATGGGCATTTCGGTTGGTTCCATTTCTTTGCTATTGTAAATAATTCTTCAATAAGCATATGTGTGCATGTGTCTTTATAGTAGAATGATTTATAATCCTTTGGGTATATACCCAGTAATGGGATTGCTGGGTTAAATGGTATTGCTGGTTCTAGATCCTTGATGAATCACCACACTGTCTTCCACAATGGTTGAACTAATTCACATTCCCACCAACTGTGTAAAAGCATTTCTATTCTCTACATCTTCGCCAGCATCTGTTGTTTCATGACTTTTTAATGATTGCCATTCTAACTGGCATAAGATGGTATCTCATTGTGCTTTTGATTTGCATTTCTCTAATGGACAGGGATGATGAGCTTTTTTTATATGGTTTTTGGCTGCATAAATATCTTCTTTTGAGAAGTGTCTGTTCATATTCTTCACCCACTTTTTGATGGAGTTGTTTGTTTATTTCCTGTAGATTTGATTAAGTTCCTTGTAGATTCTGGATATTAGCCCTTTGTCAGATGAGTAGATTGCAAAAATTTTCTCCCATTCTGTAGGTTGCCTGTTCACTCTGATGATAATTTCTTTTGCTGTGCAGAAACTCCTTAATTAGATCCCATTTGTCAATTTTGGCTTTTGTTGCCATTGCTTTTGATGTTTTAGTCATGTAGTTTTTTCCCATGCCTATATCCTGAATGGTATTGCCTAGGTTTTCTTCTAGGGTTTTTATGGTTTTAGGTTTTACACTTCAGTCTTTAATCCATCTTCAGTTAATTTTTTGTATAAGGTGTAAGAAAGGAGTCCAGTTTCAGTTTTCTGCATATAGCTAGCCAGTTTTCCCAGCACCATTTATTAAATAGGGAAACCTTTCCCCATTGCTAGTTTTTGTCAGATTTGTCAAAGATCAAGTGGATGTAGATGTGTGGTTTTATTTCTGAGGCCTCTATTCTTTTCCATTGGTCTATATATCTACTTTGGTAACAGTGTCATGCTGTTTTGGTTACTGTAGGCTTGTGGTATAGTTTCAAGACAGGCAGTGTGATGCCTCCAGCTTTGTTCTTTTCGCTTAGGATCATCTTAGGTATATGGGCTCTTTTTTGTTTCCATATAAAATTTAAAGTAGTTCTTGTTCTAATTCTGTGAAGAAAGTCAAAGGTAGCTTGATGGGAATAGCATTGAATCTATAAATTGTGGGGGGCAGTATGGACACTTTCATGATATTGATTCTTGCTATCCATGAGCATGGAATTTTTTTTTCCATTTGTTTGTGCCCCCTCTTATTTCCTTGAGCAGTGGTTTGTAGTTCTCCTTGAAGAGGTCCTTCACATCCTTTGTAAGTTGTATTCCTAGATATTTTATTCTTTTTGTAGCAATTGTGAATGGGAGTATACTCATATTTGTCTCTCTGCTTGTCTGTTATTGGTGTATAAGAATGTTTGCGATTTTTCACATTGATTTTGTATCCTGAGACTTTCCTTAAGTTGCCTATTAGCTTAAGGAGTTTTTGGGCTGAGATGATTGGGTTTTCTAAGTATACAATCACGTCATCTGCAAACAGAGATGATTTGCATTCCTCTGTTCCTATTTGAATACCCTTTATTTCTTTCTCTTGCCTGATTGCCCTGGCCAGAACTCCCAAGGGATTTTTTTTTAAAGCTAGTTTGTGTTCAGTATCGTTCTCCTCATCCTGAAAAAAATAAGTGGGGATGCTCATCTAAGCCCTTTACATTTATAAACTCGTTTAATCCTTACAAAAGTTTTTGAGATAGGTGACATTAGTTTGTCATTCTATAGAAAATGAAACTGAGGCACAAGGATGTTGTCTGGCATATAATAGGTGCTGAGACTGAAGAACAACTGTAATTTGTAAAACCGGGATTTTTACATGGGTGTATATATGATTATAACCCTTACTATCCATTCCCAATTGAACTCCAGTCTAGCCAGGTGTGTCTACTCAAGGCACCTTGCACCTAGAGCCAGTAGGGGTGTATGTGACTAAATTTATGAGATACTAGATAGTATAGTGTTTAATAAACATTAAAGTAATATTTAATATTAATATTTTATTGTATTTTAATGTCTATAAGTTTAAACATTAAAGTATAAACCATAAATGCTAGGCATTTAATATGTTTAATGCAACACTTAAAAAAGCAGCTATGATTTAGAGAGAATGTATAACCTATAGTAAATTATATCCCTGGAAGTCTACAATAAAATCGAGGTTTGGAGGATGTCAAAGTCCATACATTTCAACTATGTTTACCACATTTTTCCTTGCTCATGCTGTTGTTCTTGTTGCTCACTTTATAAATTATAAAGTTAGGATTTTCTAAATTCTGATGCCAAGGCCTATCTCATTTCATCTCCTTTGAAATCTGCACATTAAAAGGATATTTTTTCATTCTGAAGTTTATATCCTACATGCAGTGTTTTCATAGGTGCTTATTCTGTATTCCTCTTTATGGATAGAACACTTCCCTTTGTCTCTCACACTGTTGGATGTACTCTGAAACTAGAAAAAATAATGTCTACATAATAAGTAGACACCTGAAGAAATGTGAGTCCCCAGTCCTTTAAATGAGCAGTCTTTTGAACAATGATATTTTGCCTAAATTCTGGAAAGAAATGACAATATAGGTCCTCTTTGACTTATGATGGTGTTATATCCTGATAAACCTATCCTAAGTTGAAAATACCTTTAATGCACCTAACCTACAGAGCATCGAATTTCAGCCAGTGTACTTTACATTGGCTTATAGTTGGGCAAAATCATCTAACACAAAGCCTTATTTATAATAAAGTGTTGAATACTGTAAACAAATGGGTGTTTTGTAGACATGATGGGATGCAAACACACAAAATACTAGATTCAAATAACACTGGTGGCCCAGCATGGTGGCTCATGCCTATAATCCTAACACTGGAAGGCCAAGGCAGGTGGATCACTTGAGCCTATGAGTCTGAGGCCAACCTAGGCGACATGGTGAAACCCTGTCCCTACAAAAAAATATAAAAAAGAGGCTGGGTGTGGTGGTGCGTGCCTATAGTCCCAGCTACTTGGGGAGATTGAGATGGGAGGATTGCTTAAGCCCAGGTTGTTGAGGCTGCCTTGAACAGTGATCGTGCCATTCCACTCCAGCTTGGTGACAGAGTAAGACCTTGCCTCAGAAACAAAGCAAAACAAAACCAAGCAACAAACAAAAAACAATGGCAATGCAGTACACTGTAGAGTTTTCGCTGTTTATCAGCATGGTTGACTGAGGGCTGCCACTCACTGTTTCTGCCCATCCTCATGAGACAGTAATGTAAAACTGCATCATTCTCCTGGGAAAAGATCAAAATTCAAAGTATGGCTTCTGCTGAATGTGTAATGCTTTTGCACCATTGTAAAGTCAAAAAATTATAAGTCGAACCATTGTAAGTCAGAGACCATCTGTATTACAAAGTGGATTTGATGGCAGATTTAATACTAAACTGGAAGTCCAAGTTATGGTTCAGCTCTTGAGTTTGGCTAAAGCATGCCTAAAAGTGGAAATGGTAAAGACGAGATGGTGAATAGGGTATTTGAGCCTGGATGGCAGAACAATCAACCTCTGACAACAACACTTTTGCTCGTGGAGGCAGGGACTGGCACTGCCATTGCCTGGGCCCCACGGTTCATTCCGGTTTTCCTTGGATGAAATCAATTGCATAGATTTAATTAATTTAATTAAATTTTAGGTATGTACACAGCACAGCATTAGAAATGTGGTGGAAAGAGAATAAATTAGCCACCCTTAAGCATGCCCAGAAGAAGATAAAGTCAACATGATATTAAAAACATTAACAAAAAAGACAATTTAATTATTGCTAATATGCAGCCTTTGGTTGGCTGGCTCCCTGTCATTGTTTTTTATCTTCAGATTGACTGCTACCTCCTCAGAAGAGTCTTTCCTGGTGATGTTCTTTGGTCATTCTCTTCAGTTATTTTCTAATTCCACATGCTAGTTATATCCTTATTATTGATGATCACAAATTATACTTTAAAAAATTTGTTTTGGCTTTTACCTTCTGTTTCCTCTAAAAGCTTGTAATCCTTGTCAAGGCACAAATTATGTTTATTCACGGGTGCTGTAAACCCAATAATTAGAACACTCCCAGTCACCTAGTATGTGCTTACTAAATTTTATTGGATGAATATAAGTCTAAAAGAGACTTTGAGTTAAAAAAATTTTGCAAATAAATATAAAGAAAGAAGTGGGGAGGGCAAATACATATATGCACTGTAGGAGTCAGAATCCCCTATTTTCCTGATGCCAAGTTGTTTCTTTGGAAGCAAAGACAATCTCAGCTTATTAGTGTAAAATTTAATAAGGGAGCCACCACTTTACCAAAGTTCTCTACTAACTCTTTTCACTCATGGGAGAAGCAGAATAAGGTTCATTGTGTTTGATTCAAGATACCTTGGAATCTAAGGTTCTGTCTTAGAGCCCAGGCATGGTGGCATGAACCTGTGGTCCCAGCTACTCCAGAGGTTGAGGTTGAGGCAGAAGGATGGTTTGAGTTCAGGAGTTCAAGACCAGGCTGG
>NW_026652736.1:8028-8546 GCF_009828535.3 Hylobates moloch
AAGAGATACCTATGCTTGTCTCCCACTTCTCTCCTTTCATTCTTTGATAGTGCGTTTTAGTCATACTCAATATCTAATGCTTTCTGAAAATGCTTTTCTCAAGGACACCAATGACCCCTGTATCACGACATTTAATGGTCGCTTCTCATTTCTAGTTTTATTAAATCAATTAGCAACATTTAAATCAGTTTTCCTTGTTAGACTCTCTAAACATAACCAAGATTCCCCAATCAGTAAATATGTCCAGCTCTGACTTCTGTCTTGAAGTTAAGACTTGGAAATCCAATCTCTTTCATGTCATTTCCATCTGAATGACTAATAGATTCCTTGAACTGAACAGGTCTAAAGATGTACTTCTGATTCTTCCCCCATTCTCAAACCTACTCTAATCACATTTTCTGTCTCAGTGGATGATACATTTGGTCTATCTCACACCACAAATCCAGTCTATCAGAAAATCCCTTAGACTCAACCTTCAACATATATTCCAAATTCAACTATTTCTAATCACTTTTAGA
>NW_026652736.1:8556-13861 GCF_009828535.3 Hylobates moloch
ATTTCATCACAGTACACAGTGTTCTATTCCTGAACACAAAGGGAAAGGAAAGCATCTTCAAATAGAAACCCAGGAGAAGTTAAAACAAACAAAACAAAAAGTCTAATTATCAGGGCCATGAAAGTTTTGCAAACTCTTGAACAAGTCAAACCACATAAAATTGCTTCTTAGCAAATCATACTGATGGGACATTTCCAAACCCTGGGGGGAACGGAGGAACTATTCTGCAAGTTCATGACCTCTCAGGGAAACCTCTTTAAATTCCTGTTAGAAATCAAAGAGGAAACTTTTGCTCCTTTATTTTTATTTTTTCCTGAGATCATGTTGAAGACAGCACCTGAAAAGCTGTGGGGAACACTCCCTACCTCATCTGCCAGAGATGCTCTTCCTTTGTCTATTAAATGTAGAAGGAAGAGCTGGAAACAACCTCACGTTTAGCCACTGGATGGACTCTTCACTATAGAGAATAGGAGACTGGCATCACCAAAATTTTCAAGGAACTGGTAAATGTTGAGATAATAATTCACATTTTTGCATTTTCCAAGAGGATTTCAAGTTATGTTGTAGTGCTTTAAAGTGTGGGTGTTGTGGTCAGGATACAAATTTCAATGCCATGCATGAGCCTACACTTAATAATTGTAAACTTAGGCAGTTGCATAGCCTTTTTGATTCTCTGACTCCTCATATTTAATGAGGACAATAATATTAGCAAGCTTGAAGAATATGGAAACAAAAAAAATACATGCAGAGATCATAGAATGGCACTTGACACATAATAGGTACCCAGTAAACAGCAGCTGTTATAACAAAATGCAAGCTGGTGGTTTTTGGAGGGTCAAAGCACCTAATTACTTCAAGTCTAATAAAATAATTATCATTTATCCTCTAATGCTCCCACTTTCCTGATGTTTTAAAGAGTAGAATTTCCTGAGGCTGTATAAAGAAAATTGATGTAACATAGATAATTCAAGTATTACTGTACCATTTACAGAGCTAAATACTGATTATATTTACTGATATAGAATAATACTGACTATATTTACTGATATAGAATGAAACATTCACTATTTCCACAATTATCCCCTAACAAATGGCCCTGAGAAGGACACCAAGGATGAAAAATCATGAGCCAAGCCATAGAGTAAATTCTTCTAACTATGGCCCCCTCACTTTTCCCAAGTGCATTTCACGTCATAAGTAGCTTTAAGCTCCCTCCTTAGAATTGTTTAGGAAAATTTAAATGCCTGAAGCTGTGAATTGCTTTAGAACTAGTTGTCATGGCTTTGTCTCCTCCTTAAAATGAGATAAATCACTAAGAAAACAGAAAAAAAAAAAAAGAAAAAAAAAGAAAGAGCCAGGCATGGTGTTCCATGCCTCTAATCTCAGCACTTTGGGAGGCTGAGGCAGGCAGATCACCTGGGGTCAGGAGTTCAAGACCAGCCTGGCCAACATGGCAAACCCCTGTCTCTACTAAAATTACAAAACTTAGCCAGGTGTGGTAGTGGGTGCTTGTAATTTCAGCTACTCGGGAGGATGAGGCAGGAGAAATGCTTGAACCCAGGAGGGGAGGTGGAGGTCTCAGTAAGCTGAGATCGTGGCACTGCACTCCAGCCTAGGAGACAAGAGAGAAATTCTGTCTCAAAAAAAAAAAAAAAGAAAGAAAAAGAAAAAGGTAAAAGGCAGGGTCAGGCATCCAATAGATAGGAGAAAGGACACAAGTGGAAAAAGAAAAAGTTTTTTTTTTCTTTCAAATTCCAGAAAGTAATGGTATAAAAGTTGGACCATTTAGGGAAATCAACAGAGAAACACTGAAAAGAGGAAATGATCTGAAATTCTGAAAGTTGAAGAGAACATTATTTCCCAGATTGCTAGGGAAAGGAACATGCTTAGCTAGACAGGCAAGGAATAAACTTTTCATTGTTGAATAATAATCCTGGATCAAAAATGTGGTAGATTTAAGAAACTTAACAGGTGGGATAGTTACAAATAAGATTTTAATTTGTTCTTCTTCTTTGTCATAACAATATTTATTTGGAAAAATGTATGCAAATATGACTAATATGCATTCATATGTCCATATAAATATCTCTAAAATTTACTGCTTGAACTATAACTACAAAATGTTACTTGTAATGATAACCTTACTGCTAATTCTTCTTATAGTTTTGAATGTTGTATATACTTCATACTTGAAATAACAATTCTATTATTTCCAGGACAAATAGAATTAGTTTTGTTGTTAAAACTGATGGGAAGGAAATAGTAGGCAATGTGTATAGAGGGGAATGAGGAGGCCACTTCCTCAGGTCACAGCCCAAGAAATGGCCCAGCAACCACAGTTCATGATGTGAGGGGCCCTGGGGCAGTCTCAGGGGTGGCTCCAGCATATTAAGTGTGTGGCTATCAGGAAAGGAAAGATCACGGAATGTTCTATGAGAAATATGAACAAAATAAACCACTACCTATAGGACAATATGAATTTTAAATTGATATTAAAGTAAATGTCTAAAGGGTGGAGAGGGCTGGGCCCATAATATGGCTATTTATGGGAAGTATAGGAAGTTTAAAATTTTTAGTATTTGATTCTGTGTTATGTTAGCATATTAGTTTCACGTGTGCAAATGTATTATCCCCAAGCTCCATCTCCTTTTTGAACTGCTTAGATGATGGAAAATATGGCTGTGTGAGTTTTAAACTTGATGTTTAATTTTAAATATTCTTACAATAATACAGGGTATACAGAGAAAATACAGTCTCTGTCATTTTATATGTTTCCTTCTAGATCATAAAATTATATTAAAAATATCTATCCAATTGGCAGAGTTATATTTTTTCTGTTTTCTCACTTAAAATATTGTAAAAATACCTCAACTTCTATGTCCTCATGTCATTAATTAGTATTTTATTTATAGCAACATGTAATTTTAATTTGTTTTAGTCTAATTTAGATGAATATCTTCCTATGATTGTATATTTTAGATATTTCTCAGTTTTCACATTGAGAATTGAGATGACGTTGCACTATCTTTTATTATAAAACTTTCCCATCTCATTTCACTTTTAGAATATGTTCTTAGAGTTGAGGTTACTAGTATAAAGAAAATAAACATGTTTATAATTCTGAAGCTATTTACTAATATGTTTTCCAAAAGGATGACATGAATTAAGCAGTTTTATTGTAATTTTAGAATGGATGTAACTTAAAAATAGCATGATTTTGAACACACGTATTATACTCTTATGATCGATTCAATTTTCCAGCTCACTTTTTGTATGTAGATGCTGCTTAAAAATAATGTTGACATAAAGATTTCATATCTTCCTTTTAATGTACACTTTGCAAAATACATTCACAATAACTGTCTATTGGACTCTCATGGGTAAGGAAGCTTCAGGTGTTGCTACCTATTTTATAGCAGAGGATGCTGAAGCATAGCACTTTGTTCATGATACATGGCTAGTAGAGGGAGCTGAGATTGCTAGCTTTTTGATAGCAGAAAAAAAATTACTCTTTAATTAACTTTTCATTAGAAGTAATTTTAGATTAAGAGAAAGGTTGTGAAGATAGTACAGAGAGCTTCTGTATACTACTCACTTTCTTTCCCTTACTATTTTCATCTTACACTACCATGGTACATTTGTGAAGACTATGAAATGAACATTGATATATACTATTTACTAAACACCAGATTTTATTCATATTTGACTATTTTTTCTCCTGTCTTTTTTCTATTCTAGGATTCAATCTGAAACAACACATCACATTTACGACTATTTTAAAATGATTTAAAACCATAAATCTCGTTATCATACATTATGAAAATGCTATACTTTCTATTGTCAAAGTTTCCACACTAATTTTGGAAATTCCTTTTATCTGAAAGAAGTGGTTGGTTTCTTTATATCTAATAAATACTTTAATTCTAAAATGTTATTGTTCTTAGAACAGCCCAGCTAAACGAAGTGGAGAGATTAAGAATTGTTTAATTATTAGATTAATATAGAGCCTTGTCTTTCTTTCCATCTCCAACCCAGTTAAGTTTTCTATGTACAACGATGCTATTTGAAATAGAAGTGGATATTTGACAGAATGGGGGCCACAGTACTTTATTCAGGGATTACTAAAGACATTTAAAAGGGTTGTGCATTTTAAAATGTCATGTCTGCACTGAGACCGACCAAAGAAAATATTTAACATTTTTTAAAATTTATTTTTATTTTTATTTTTTTCTCTTTTTAAAAATTTTTTATTATACTTTAAGTTCTAGGGTACATGTGCACAACGTGCAGGTTTGTTACATATGTATCCATGTGCCATGTTGGTGTGCTGCACCCATTAACTCGTCATTTACATTAGGTATATCTCCTAATGCTATCCCCCCCCACCCCCACCCCACAACAGTTCCTGGAGTGTGATGTCCCCCTTCCTGTGCCCAAGTGTTCTCATTGTTCAATTCCCACCTATGAGTGAGAACATACGGTGTTTGTTTTTTTTCCTTGCAATAGTTTGCTGAGAATGCTTGTTTCCAGTTTCATCCATGTCCCTACAAAGAACATGAACTCATCCTTTTTTATGGCTGCATAGTATTTCATGGTGTATATGTGCCACATTTTCTTTTTTTTAATTTTTTATTATACTTTAAGTTTTAGGGTACATGTGCACAACGTGCAGGTTAGTTACATATGTATACATGTGCCATGTTGGTGTGCTGCACCCATTAACTGGTTATTTAACATTAGATATATCTCCTAATGCTATCCCTCCCCACTTCCCCCACCCCACAACAGGCCCCGGTGTGTGATGTTCCCCTTCCTGTGTCCATGTGTTAAAGGATGAGTAAAACCACCTTGGTCTTAGTAAAGCAAAAATTAGTGTAAAAATGTTATTTCTGCTCTGTGTCAATGGCTCTGAGAGCTTGTTCTCACCACTCATGATCTTCTATGCTTCTTACTGCATCAATGCTTTTGTGTGTATTGCTTTATCTTATACTCTCAAGATATGTATGGATAGATATTCTTATCATATACATTTACTGAAGTGGAAGCTGAGGCTTTGAGAATGTTAAGAATTTGAAGTGACTTGTTCTAACATGCCATAGAACAAGTAGGAAAGCTTGGATTTGAACCTACGTCTATATGAGTCTGAAACTGAAGTTCTTACTCATTTCACTTCATCATATTTCCCACTTTGGCTCTAGGCTAAGCTAGCACTGTTGGATCATTTACTGACATGCTTTACTTTGCAATAAATGGTTATTGACTTATCTAATAACCTTATAAGGTTTGTTTCAGCTCATATTTTCTT
>NW_026652736.1:13871-17851 GCF_009828535.3 Hylobates moloch
TGAGTTTGTCCTCCTAGGACTTTCACAGAATCCAAATGTTCAGGAAATAGTATTTGTTGTATTTTTGTTTATCTACATTGCAACTGTTGGGGCAAAATACTAATTTTAGTAACCATTCTCAGCAGCCCTGCTCTTCTGGGGTCCCCTATGTACTTCTTCTTGGGCTTCCTGTCCTTCCTGGATGCGTGCTTCTCGTCTGTCATCACCCCAAAGATGATTGTGGACTCCCTCTATGTGACGAAAACCATCTCTTTTGAAGGCTGCATGATGCAGCTCTTTGCTGAACACTTCTTTGCTGGGGTGGAGGTGATTGTCCTCACAGCCATGGCCTATGATCGTTATGTCGCCATTTGCAAGCCCTTGCATTACTCTTCTATCATGAACTGGAGGCTCTCTGGCATTTTGATGGGGGTAGCCTGGACAGGGGGCCTCTTGCATTCCATGATACAAATTCTTTTTACTTTCCAGCTTCCCTTTTGTGGCCCCAATGTCATCGATCACTTTATGTGTGACTTGTACCCATTACTAGAGCTTGCCTGCACTGATACTCACATCTTTGGCCTCTTGGTGGTCATCAACAGTGGGTTTAACTGCATCATAAACTTCTCCTTGTTGCTTGTCTCCTGTGCTGTCATCTTGCTCTCTCTAAGAACACACAGTTCTGAAGGGCGCTGGAAAGCTCTCTCCACCTGTGGATCTCACATTGCTGTTGTGATTTTGTTCTTTGTCCCATGCATATTTATATATGCACGACCTCCATCTGCTTTTTCCCTTGACAAAATGGCAGCAATATTTTATACCATCTTAACTCACTTGCTCAATCCTTTGATTTACACTTTCAGGAATAAGGAAGTAAAACAGGCCATGAGGAGAATATGGAACAGACTGATGGTGGTTTCTGATGAGAAAGAAAATATTAAACTTAAAAAAATCCAAAGTTAAGAGTAAAAAAGGTCAAAATGGCCTTAAATAAAAACTTAATGAGATATATCCTTCATGGCAAGAGATAAAGTAATGCTGGAAAAAAATCATTAATGTGGGATCAGAAAAATTATGTTTCCACCCTCAGGTCATTCATCAACTCTGAGCTGGCAGCTCAGTATTCTCATGTTCAAACTAAAAAGAGTTGAATTTTATGCACAGTTTGGATTTTATAATAAAAAAAGAATGACAAGAAAAATTATTTGTTAGACTGCTGGGCATTCACTTCATGATTCAGAAAGAAAAACCTTTGTGGAGGGAAGACACACATATCTTACAGATTAGGAAGAGAAATTTACTCAAACTTGCATTTCAAGTAAGAAGTTTATATTTAGGACACTGTTGTGAATGATTCTAATGAAAAAAAAAACTCAGAACTCAAGAAGGGCACAGACCAGAGCATTTGCAGAACCTCATATGTGGGTGTTTCTGTATTATATGACTCCATCATTTAACATGGGTTTATTACCATCTCCTTCAGGTCACTTGGTGAATTTCTTGAGAGATAAAACCTGATTGGTCCAGCCCTGCCTACAGATGAGTTCCTCTTGAGTCAGGTGACTATTCCATACCAATCAGCTATGGGAAATAAAAAAAGGAATCAGATTCCATGAAGACATCAGCAATCAGTAGCTCTTATTCAAGTACAATTCAAGTACAAAGGAAACTCTTTAGAGACCACATTACTAGAGAACCCGTACCAAGTACAGAGATGTAGTGACCTGACTTACCCCTGCTATACAGGACTGGAAACCAGTGGCATCAGAGAGTGAAAAGTAAATTTCAAAAATGGATTACATTTCAACTTACTTGGTAATTTGAATCTTCTTGACTTTATCTACTCAAGTGAAAATAATTTTATTTGAACAATGATCAATAAATAGATCCTTCAAATGTAAACAAGTCCTCTATATGTCATTCCCATAGTTACGTTTTGTTACTCTCAGGTTATCAAGTGGTTAAATAAAATTTATTTACTGGAATAAATTTAATTACAGTAAAATATTTCAATTTACTCTAGAAGACCAACACTAATAACATGCCTATAAATTGAGTATGTGGACAAAAAATACTAAATGTCCTTTTTTTTTCTTGTCTTAATCCTTAATGCCAAGTTTCAAATAGAAGAGTGTATGATATTGGTTTTCTTCCTCAGAATAGATATGACAGAAGATAGATAAGGTTTCATTGATCTCTCAAGGTTAAGTCCATGAGGGATTAAGATTAGGGTCTAAAAACTATCTGAACAAAGTGTGTGCACTGAAGAAAGCAAGCATAGTAAGAAAGACTTAGACCTTCTAGGGGGTTTTTCTGCTCCTTTCTCTTGCTTCTCCATCATCTGTCCATCACAATAGCAAGGGTACCTTCTTAACATGCTTTGCCCTTACTTAGAGGCTCTTATTGTTAAGTAGTTTATTCATCCCTAAAAGCTCGCTGGAGACATGAGAAATTAAGTCATTGACTTAATTTATGAGTCTAAGAATCTAAGATTTGACACAGTATAAAATAAAACATTATTCTGGACAGATTACAGTGACCAATGCACATTCATGTTTGATCCATCACACACTCAAATTAAAACATATTTTTATTATTTTAACTCCAACCTCTTACTGTGAACTCTGGTGATAATATACAAGGAGAAAAGATTCAGCAGAGAAAAAAACAAATACTGAAAGACATCTACCCAAACTTTTTCATTTCAATTAGATTCATGAACAGAACTTTGCAAAATTCTTCCAATAAAAATTATTGCTTTAGCTTTCCATTTTGTTTTCTATGTTGCATTTGCCTAAGCATGGTGAAATTTACTCAAATGTTCTTAGCTCTCAGGCAAACTGTTTTGAAACACTAAGGCAGCTCATTGTAGCTATTGTAGTTACTAAAAAAGTTTTCAGAAACACATTGGCAATTTTAAAAGTGAGTAGTGTAGTTTGTATATTTGTCCCCTCCAAATCTTATGTTGAGATGAAATCTCCAAAGTTGAAGATGAGACCAGAGGTATTTGGATTGTGGTGGTGGATCCCTAATGAATGGCCTGGGCCATCGCCTTGGTGATAGTGAACTTTCGCTCTGAGTTCACAAAGATCTGGTTGTTTAAAAGCATGTGGCACCTGTAACCCCCACTCTCTCTCTCTTGCTCCTGCTTTTGCCATGTGATGTGCCTGCTACCCCTTTGCCTTCTGCCATTACTGTAAGCTTCCTGAGGCCTCCCTAAGAGATAAGCAGATGCCAGCAACATGATTCCTGTAAAGCTTGTAGAGCTGTGAGCCAATTAAGCCTCTTTTCGTTAGAAATTACCCAGTCTCGGATATTTCTTTACAGCAACGCAAAGATGACCTCATGCAGTGGGGATTTTAAAAAAGGCCTCTGGAAGTCTGAAAGAAGCTAATAGAGAGCTGATTTCTAACTTAAAGAATGAAATTATTCAGGAATGGGATTGTGTTAAATCATACCTCAACTCTAATCAAGACTTTGCTCAAAGTCTTGAAATGGTTCTGCAATTTACTAGAGGAAAAGGCAAGTCCTCACAGGGACCACCAAGACTGTAAATTTGGGCCGCAGTGACTTCCCTGACTTCTTCTCACTCAACCACTATGCTCGTTATACGGGCTCCTGTGAATACGCAAAACCTCTCTTCCTTCACAGCCTTTGCATATCTCCCTTGGACTGAACCCTTTTCCTTACTTCCAGGTATTTTATGGTTCATTCTTTCTTCTTTCTCACTAAATCCTACGCTGCCTATCTTTTTAAAAAGAGTAACACCCTCACCTTGGCTTTCATTAAGCCCCCTTCCCACCAAATATTTTTTGAGAGCACTTATCACTGACTCTCTGATATAATATGTAATTTGTTTACTTGTATTTTTGGTTTGCTTCCTCTCATAGACTGTAAACTATGAGACAGGAAATTTTTTCTATTTCATTCACTTATGTATCACTAGAATCTAGAACAGCCTGGTGTAGGAGATTGGTAAACATATGCTGAATAAATACATA
>NW_026652736.1:17861-21616 GCF_009828535.3 Hylobates moloch
CCTCAGAAATAACACCACACATCTACAACCATCTGATCTTCAACAAACCTGACAAAAACAAGCAATGGGGGAAGGATTCCCTGTTTAATAAATAGTGCTGGGAAAACTGGCTAGCTATATGCAGAAAACTAAAACTAGACCCTTCCTTACACTTTATACAAAAATTAACTCAAGATGAATTAAAGACTTAAATGTAAAGCCTAAAACCATAAAAACCCTAGAAGAAAACCTATGTAATGCCATTCAGGACATATGCATGGGCAAAGACTTCATGACTAAAACACAAAAAGCAATTGCAAGAAAAGCCAAAATTGACAAATGGTATCTAGCTAAGCTAAAGAGCTTCTGCTCAGCAAAAGAAAATATCATCAAAATGAACAGACAACCTACACAATGGGAGAAAATTTTCACAATCTATCTATCTGACAAAGGTCTAATATTCAGAATCTACAAGGAACTTAAACAAACTTACAAGAAAAATAGAAACAAAAAGTGTATGAAGGATATGAACAGATATTTCTCAAAAGAAGACATTTATACAGTCAACAGACATATGAAAAAAAAAGCTCATCATCACTGGTCATTAGAGAAATGCAAATAAAAACCACAATGAGATACCACCTCACACCAGTTAGAGTGGTGATCATTAAAAGGTCTGGAAAAAGCAGATGCTGGCAAGGATTAGGAGAAATGGAAACACCTTTACACTGTTGGTGAGAGTTTAAATTAGTTCAAACATTGTGGAAGACAGTGTGGAAATTCCTCAAGAATCTAGAACAAAAAATACCATTTGACCCAGCAATCCCATTACTGGGTATATACTTAAAGGATTATAAATCATTCTTCACATGTATGTTTATTTCAGCACTATTTACAATAGCAAAGACTTGGGACCAACTCAAATGTCCATCAAAAACAGACTCGGTAAAGAAAATGTGGCACATATATATCATGGAATACTATGCAGCCATAAAAAAGAATGAGTTCATGTCCTTTGCAGGGACATGGATGAAGCTGGAAACCATCATCTTCAGCAAACTAACACAGGAAGAGGAAAACAAACACCCCATGTTCTGACTCATAAGTGGGAGCTGAACAATGAGAATACATGGACACAGGGAGGGGAACATCACACACCAGAGCCTGTCAGGGGTTGGTGGGAAAGGGGAGGGAGAGCATTAGGACAAATACTTAATGCATGTGGGGCTTAAAACATAGATGATATGTTGATAGGTGCAGGAAACCACCATGGCACATGTATACCTATGTAACATACCTGCACTTTCTGCACATATATCCCAGAACTCAATGTAAAAGAAAAAAAATTAAATTCAAATACGGCTCCATGGTTTAGCTAATTGTAATGTATTATGAATCACCTGCTTTCTATCTTTGTCCTGTGGGTATGTAAAAAGTTAACATTAAAGAAATTCGGGTGAAGAAAAAGAAAGAAATGGGATAATTATTTTTGCTTTTTGTCTTTTACAAAAGAGCATATTGAAAATTAAATAGCTTGAGATAGTTGCTTACGTTGACATAGCAGATAAGTGATAGGGCAAAGATTCATGTCTACCACACACATTTCACTTAGCTGAACCTTTAACTGGTTTAAAAGACTTTTGTGCATCTAGGAGAGATAGGCTTAAACATACGATATGGAGAAAAGAAGTTTCCTTCCTGCAATTCAGAGCAAACTGGAGTTTAACTAATTGGCCCTAAGGTTTGTTTTTGCCCTTAGCCTCTCTGAACTTAGTGGCTCCCTGGACGTCCTTAAGGATTTGGTTGGGAGTTATGGTTTCCCTGGAGGTCCTGAGGATGGAAAGTCTGCCTTAGATATTTGAAAACTTGTGTGGTAATTACTATAAATTTCCAATGCAGTAGATAGAAAAACTCATATTTTTTTCAAAACAGAAACTGGGAAAAGAGCGGTCTTCAGAGGTCTTTGTCTATCAGAGCACAGGAATAGTTTCATAAACCTTAAAGAACCCAATTAAGAGACTTCCTCTATTTTCCACAATCCTCTTCCTCATTCCAACATAGACTCTGTTGTTTTGTTTAACTCAGTGCTTCTGGGGGAAGAGCCATGTGAAGTAGGTCCCCACGCAGAGTCATTCTGTATGTAAACTACTCACATTCCACAAGTGCTTGTGATAGAAAGCATTGATAATACTCAATGAAGTATAGTTTGCATGTTTATCTGGGTTTCATATGATTCTACTTCCAAATAAATTAAAATTGACAATACGAAAAACATAGTTTATTGGAGGTTATGTTTGTTTTTAAGAAAAAAGGTCAGTTTTTTTTTTTTTTTTTTGAGATGAAGTCTCATTCTGTTGCCCAGGCTGGAGTGCAGTGGTGTGATCTCAGCTCACTGCAAGCCCCGCCTCCTGGGTTCATGTATTATCCTGCCTCAGCCTCCTGAGTAGCTAGGACTACAGGTGCCCGCAACCACGCCTGGCTGATTTTTGGGTTTCACCGCGTTAGCCAGGATGGTCTCGATCTCCTGACCTCATGATACGACTGCCTCGGCCTCCCAAAGTGCTGGGATTACAGGCATGAGCCACTGCACCTGGCCAAAAGGTAAGTTTTTTAAATGTCTGAAATGCGTTCTTCACATTACCTCCTCAAGACTGATTTAATAGGATCTATACTTCATGTATCTTTTGTAAAATATGGGGCTCCTGGGGAGTATTTTCACCAATGAAAGGTAACATTCCAGAGCTCTAGGAGTTCTAAGCCTTCCCTGCTTCATCAGAAAGCTATATTCTCTTCTCAAACCCTCTCTGCTCCCAAAAGGTTGGATTCAACACATTTGCACTGAGGCCAACCTGGCAGAAATTTCTAACTTCGGGGTCTTCTCATTTGATGAGCTCAAGACCAGTGGTGATGTTTCTGGGACAGGCATAAGATGGAGGAGAGGAGCTGCACTTTTTACATATTTGCACTATCTACACACCTCTCAAGACCCTTGGCAATGCTTGCTCATGACCCACAGTCATATTCTCTCCCTGCTTTTGGGAAAAGTGATAATAAAGTAGGTAGAGAGAAAGAAGCTAAACTGTGTGATGAAATCTTGTATCAAACTACTCTCTCTAACAGTCTAACAGTCTTTGCTCACCTCCCTCTGTGTATCTATGTATATATATATTATCCTAGCCCCTGACTCTGCTGCTCTCTGTTTACTATTGCTCTCCTCTTTCTTGTTCTGACTTCACTGAGTCCCTGCCCTTTTCCCCTCTCACTATTATTTGTTAGGTATCCAGTTTTCTGCTTTGATACTTGCCTGACCATGAAGTTTACAGGACTTGATTTGGGGGTCAGTTCAGGAAACTAAGGTGTCAATTGGCATCCTTCTCTGATAGCTCAGGATTTCTCCTTTCTAGGGTGAAATTCACATTGATAGTTGTGATTTGATGTTTTATATGACATGTAGGATGGATGCTAGAGAGAGAGGCTATCTAGTTTCATAGCATCCCCTTCTAGCTATAGCCTAACTGTACCTAGTAAAACTGTCTGTATCACAGGTCAAACTTTGTACATAAACTATAATAAGGCAAATAGCAAAACTAACCTTACAATAAAATGTCATGTCAAATGAAATAACAAATGTGAATACTCATTTAAATTATAAGGTCATAGAACAAGAATAGCATATAATATAAGATTACCTTATTTAATTCAATATATACTTAATAAAGCACATGGCAATATAGGAGTATAGGAAATAGAGGTGATGTTTATTTTTCTTGGGGGGG
>NW_026652736.1:21626-25551 GCF_009828535.3 Hylobates moloch
CTTCCTCAGGAAAGGACCTTCAGGAAGTATTAAAGAACTGAAACTCACCAGATCACTGCACCAGATGCCTCCTTGCCCCTCCCTAGTTCCTGTTATCTCACATATTGTTACATTTCTTCCCTGATATATATAAACCCCTAGTTTTAGTCAACCAGGAAGATGGATTTGAGACTGAGCTCCCATCTTCTTGACTGAAGCACCCAATTAAATCCTTCCTCCTTGGCAATACTTGTCATCTCAGTGATTGGCTTTCTGTGTGGTGAGGAGCAGGACATAGACGAAGCCCCTGGTGTTTTGGTAACTCCTTTATATGGAAGTTTGTATGGATATTTCTCAAAGAACTAAAAATAGAACTACTATTTCCTCCAGCAATCCCACTACTATGTATCTATCCAAAAGAAAAGAAATTATTATATCAAGAAGATACCTGCTCTTCTATGTTCATTGTAGTACTATTTACAATAGCAAAGGTATGAAATCAACCTAAGTGTCCATCAGTGGAGGATTAGATAAAGAAAGTGTGTTATATATATATATAAAATGGAATAGTATTCAGCCATAAAATAGAATGAAATAATGCTTTTTGCAGAAACACAGATGGAACTGGAGGCCATTATCTTGGGTGAAAAAATTCAGAAACAGAAAGATGAATACCATATGTTTTCACTTATAAATGGGGAGCTAAGTTATGTGTACACATGGAAGCAGAGTGCAGAATGGCAGACAATAAGGACTTGGAGGGGCAAGAGAGGTTAGTGGGAGGGTAGAAGAAGGGAAGTTGCTTGGTGAGTACAATAAAATTTTCCCCAGTGATAGATGCACTAAAAGCTTTGATTTTATCACAATCTAATATATTAATGCAGCAAAGTTGCGCTTGCACCCCATGATTATATGCAAATGAAAATATAAAATTAAATTTAAAAAGAAAATCTGGTCTATATTTTAAAAATAAAAGTGTATGTAGTAAAAAAGCAATTTGCTTAATTAAATGTGCACTGAACAATCTAAATGAAATATAAGTCTTAAGTCTGAGTATGATGCTATGGACAATAGAAAGTCCATTTAGTCCAATAGATTACGATTAACTGTGGCCCTGTAATCACTGAGATGTATCAAGATCATCTCTATTAATGATTCTATTTTCATCAAAAATGCTTTCTATGGTAATTTACTTTTTATTATGGTTAATATAAGAAATTACAATTACAAACCATTGATTTGTCTCTCTCAAGATTCTTTCCTTTGCTCACTTTGATGAAGCAATCTGCCAGTTTGTGAACTTCTGTTTCAGATGTCCCTGTAGCAAGGAACTGAGAACAGCCTTTGGTTAATATCCAATGAATAACTGTTGAGGCCCTCAGTCCAACAATTTGAAAGGAAGTGAACTTTGCCAGCAAACGTATGAACTTGGGAGTAGAAACTTTCCCAGTTAATTAAGATGAGACCACAGCCCTGGTTACACCTTAACTGAAGCCCTGTGAAAGACCCCTGAAAAACTGAGAGAAGTCATGCCTAGATTCCTAGTTAGAAGACACTGTGAAAAAATAAATGTCAGTTGTTTTAAACTGCTAAATTTGCGGAATTTTGTACACAATAATAGATAACTAATACTGTGAGTATTTCAGCCTGTTCTCAAATTGCAGTTTCCTAGATAATGACTAAATTTATGTTTTGTTTTATAATGTGAGCTCCTTTTTATTTGGTCAAAATGAGCCAATCTATTACAAATTATCTATGTCTGGGTATTTGACAGAATTGATTGCTACCCTGCAAATCTCAGATACTGATCCAGAGTTGCTTTGTGGTAAAGGAATAAGAAGATGCAACCCAGAACTATGAAGATGCAGGCAATTTCTGAACTTTTCTTTCTGTATATCTATTTTGATGAGCTTCAAATTTCAATGCTACACATTCTCATGGTCAATGCAAACTAATATTTTTAATGCTAAAATTGTTGGAGAAGCTATGCCATCTTTGTATGTGACAGACAATATCAGAGATGCAGGTATCCTCCCAGGAGTATAGTGTTATTATATAAAAAGGATAGTTGTCTCATGCATATTTTGAATTCTGTATTTACTTAGCGTAAGGATCGACTTATAAGGGAGAGCCACAATGATACAGTGGTTTAAACAATATGAAATTTATTCTTCTTGCTGTAACAGTACCATATAAATGGTCCAGGTTGGCAAGGCACCTCCTCTTCTTCATTCAAGGACCCAGGTAGCTTCCAGGATGTTCTGAGTGATTCCCTAGAGGCTTCACACTCAAAGTGTGAGCCACATGCTAGAATCATCAATATCACCAAGGAGCTTATTAGAAATGCAGAATCCCAGGTTTCACCTTAGACCTGATGTATTGTAGGTTGCATTTAATCCTAGGTGTTTCATTTGTACATTACAGTCTGAGAAGCAATGCCATGGTGCATGGTTATCTACAGTTGTGACACCACCAGCCTGGATGAGAGATGTCAAGAAGAGAAAATAAACTGGAGAAGCACACATCTAACCTTGTGAATTTCAGCCTGGAAGTTACACATATATCTCTGCTTACTTCCAAATGACAAAAACTTAGTCACAGAGCTACACCTAGATGCACAGAGGACTGAGGAAGGTAAGCGCCTGTTTGAGTGGACATGGACACAGGTACCCCTCTGTTATGGAGAGGGAGCAGATAATGGGCTTTAGTGGACAATTAGCAGCTTCTGTCAATGTTATCTGGCACCAGGAACATCCACAGAAATATTTTCTCTCAAAATTAAATTAAATTCGACAAATATTTATTGACAAACTTATTATTGCCAAGTGCTATTCTAGGTAGCAGTGAAAAAAAATCCGTTTTGACAGTGAACATTCTAGTGGATTATGCTCACTTAAAACATCGCATAGCAAGTTCAAGAGTTTTATGAGTTCCCAGGATTTGAAGATACTGCATGAACATTTCTCCAACTAGGAACTGCCAGTTTTATAAAGAGAATGTTTAAGTTTGTGTTTTGAATTCCCTCCAGCACTGTAACCTTTCTGTTTCCATAATAAATTTTATCCCCCCCCACCAAATCCCCTTTCATTAGGTCTTCTGTATTTTAGGTCCATAATAAGCAGACTCCCCTGCAATTTCAATCTCTTATATGAACATTTCCTTTATTGTCTTGCTTTCCTGCTTCTCTCATCCTTGTTTCCACTTAAGTAAGGGATGTTTCCTTTTCCACAGTCCTCAGGTGGGAGGCCTGGAAATGAGATTTTGTTATGATTGCTTCTTATTGCTACTTCCAGCTCATACTCCGTCCCCAGTTCATGATTATTCCTATTTTTTTATCTCCATGTGATTATGCCAAACTCCATTCTTCCTTATAAAAATCATTTAGAGCTCCAGCGTCCTTCCCATTGTTCCTTGAAGGTGTTGGCTCCTGGTTCACCATCACTCAACGTGATTCTGCTACACTTCCTGATGATTTTAATATCCACGTAGATGATTCTTCAACATACTAGCTCCCAAATTGACAAATGGACCAATTTTCTTATAGGAATCTTGTTCTTTAATCTATCTCAGCGGCACTCCGATGGTCCTACCATAGACTTTGTTATTATCATTAGTTTAAATCTTTCTATAATCTCAATTTCATACCCACAACTTTTCAACCACCCCTCCATTATTTCCAGAGTACTTCTGATAGTGCCCAACTTTAACAATCTTTTACCTCATTGTGGCATACAAAACGTTGTTCCTGTCAACTTTTTACCTGACCCCAGACACACTCCTGACTAAGAAACTTTGAAAGATTCTTCTCTGAGTCTCAACTATTATTCTTCCTGATATCTGCATGGCTTAACCCATCACTTCCTTTGGTTGATTATTCAAATATGTCTTCTCAATAATGACTTTTCTGACTACCTTATAGAATTGCAAATCCTACCCACTAACAGTT
>NW_026652736.1:25561-26082 GCF_009828535.3 Hylobates moloch
TTGCCTTACAGAATATTGTAAAATGAAGTGAATAAAAGATGTTGAAACAAAAGTGAGAGAAGAAGATACTTAAGGATTACATGTTTCAATAAACACCCCTGAGCACACACGATTTTAACAGTGAAAGGCCATCAGTGAGAGAGTCATTTGGAATAATCTGGGAAGGCTTTGTGGAGGAGATGGTATTTAAGCTGGGTACCCTGTCCACAGGTAGAAAGGGAGCGTGGAGATTATAGCAGAGGAAAGGTCATTCAGCCACTGTCAAATATGGAAATTCAGGGAATAAGACTGTCTAGGTGTATATATGAAGCACAGAAAGTGTCAGGTGTGGATGGAACATGAATGAGCAGTAGTTGAAGGACAAGTGGAAAGCAAGTGAGGGCACCGAGTTGGGGGCTTTGAAAGCCACTGTGAGTATCTCTGCCATTGCATTTGGAAACCATAGTGATCATTGATTATATTCATGAATTATTATATTTCATTTATAAATGAAATGTCCATTTTTATTTTTCAAGTAATAG
>NW_026652737.1:0-25995 GCF_009828535.3 Hylobates moloch
GCCCCTTAGCGCTCCGAATGTCCACTTGCAGTTTCTACAGAAAAAGTTTTTCAGAACTCCTCAATCAAAAGTAAGGTTCAAACCTCTTAGTTGAACGCACAGATCAGAAAGAAGTTTCACAGAATGCTTCTGTGTAGTTTTCATGGGAAGATATTTCTTTTTTCACCGTAGGCCTCAATGTTCTCCAAATATCCACTTGCAGATTCTACAAAAAGAGTTTTTCAAAACAGCTCAATCAACAGAAACGTTCAACTCAGTGGAGTGAATGCACAGATGAGAAAGAAGTTTTACAGAAGGCTTCTGTGTAGTTTTTTTTGAAGATATTTCTTTTTCCACGATAGGCCTCAAAGCGCTCCAAATGTCCACTTGCAGATTCTACAGAAAGAGTGTTTCAAAAGTGCTGAATCAAAAGAAATCTTCTACTCTGTGAGATGAATGCACAGATCAGAAAGTAGTTTCACAGAATGCTTCTGCGTAGTTTTAATGGGAAAATATTTTGTTTTTCACCGTAGGCCTCAATGATCTCCAAATGTCCACTTGCAAATTGTACAAAAAGAGTGTTTCAAAACAGCTTAATCAAAAATAAAGTTTAACTCTGTTAGATGAATGCACAGATCAGAAAGAAGTTTCACAGAATGCTTCCGTGTAGTTTTTATGGGAAGATATTTCTTTTTTCACCGTAGGTCTCAATGCTCTAGAAATGTAAAATTGCAGATTCTACGAAAAGAGTCTTTCAAAACTGATCAGTCAAAGGAAAAGTTCTACTTTGTGAGATGAATGAGTACAGTAGAGAGAAGTTTCACATAATGCTTCTGTGTAGTTTTTATGGAAAGATATTTCGTTTCTCACCATAGGCCTCAATGTTCTCCAATTGTCCCGTGGCAGATTCTATGAAAAGGGTGTTTCAAAACTGCTCAATGAAAAAAAAGGTTCAACTCTGTTAGTTGAATGCACAGTTCAGAAAGGGGTTTCACAGAATGCATCCGGTGTAGTTTTTATTTGAAGATATTCGTTTTTCCACTATTGGCCTCTTAGCGCTCTGAATGTCCACTTGCAGTTTCTACAGAAAGAGTGTTTCAGAACTGCAAAATCAAAAGTAAGGTTCAACTCTGTTAGTTCAATGCACAGATCAGAAAGAATTCTCACTGAATGCTTCTGTGTAGTTTTTCTATGAAGGTATTCCTTTTTCCAGTATTAACCCCTTAGCGCTCCGAATGTCCACTTGCAGTTTCTACAAAAAGAGTATTTCAGAACTGCTCAATCAAAAGTAGGGTTCAGCTCTGTTAGATGAATGCACAGATCAGAAAGAAGTTTCACCGAATGCTTCTGTGTAGTTTTATTTGAAGAGATTCCTTTTTCCACTATAGGCCCCTTCGCGCTCAGAATGTCCACTTGCAGTTTCTACAGAAAGACAGTTTCAGAACTGCTCAATCAAAAGTAAGGTTCAACTTTGTAAGTTGAATGCACAGATCAGAAAGAAGTTCCACAGAATGCTTCTGGGTTGTTTTTATTTGAAGATATTCCTTTTTCCCCTATAGGCCCCTTAGAGCTCAGAATGTCCACTTGCAGTTTCTACAGAAAGAGTGTTTCAGAACTCCTCAACCAAAAGTAAGGTTCAACTCTCTTAGTTGAATGCACAGATCAGAGATAAGTTTCACAGAATGCTTCTGTGTAGTTTTTACTTGAAGATATTCCTTTTTCCACTAGAGGCCCCTTCGTGCTCCGAATATCCACTTGCAGTTTCAACAGAGAGAGTGTTTCACAACTCCTCAATCAAAAGAAAGGTTCAACTCTCTTAGTTGAATGCACAGATCAGAAAGAATTTTCACAGAATGCTTCTGTGTAGTTTTTATTTGAAGATAGTCCTTTTTCCACTATAGGCCTCTGAGCGCGCGGAATGTCCACTTGCAGTTTCTACAGAAAGAGTGTTTCAGAATTCGTCAATAAAAAGTAAGGTTCAACTCTCTTAGTTGAATGTACAGATCAGAAAGGAGTTTCACTGAATGCTTCTGTGTAGTTTTTCTTTGAAGGTGTTCCTTTTTCCAGTATTGGCCCCTTAGCTCTCCGAACGTCCTGTTGCAGTTTCTACAGAAAGAGTATTTCAGAACTGCTCAAAGTAGGGTTCAACTCTGTTAGTTGAATGCGCAGATGAGAAAGAAGTTTCACAGAATTCTTCTGTGTAGTATTTATTTGAAGATATTCCTTTTTCCACTACAGGCCCCTTAGCGCTCCAAATGTCCACTTGCAGTTTCTACAGAAAGAGGGTTTCAGAACTGCTCAATCAAAAGTAAGGTTCGACTCTGTTATTGGAATGCCCAGATCAGAAAGAAGTTTCACAAAATGCTTCTGCGTTGTTTTTATTGGAAGATATTCCTTTTTCCACTATAGGCCCCGTAGCGCTCCGAATGTCCACTTGCAGTTTCTACAGAAAGTGTGTTTCAGAACTCCTCAATTAAAAGTAAGGTTCAACTCTGTTAGTTGAATGCACAGATTAGAAAGAAGTTTCACAGAATGCTTCTGTGTAGTTTTTATTTGAAGATATTCGTTTTTCCACTATAGGCCCCTTAGCGCTCCGAATGTCCACTTGCAGTTTCTACAGAAAAAGTGTTTTAGAACTCCTCAATCAAAAGTAAGGTTCAAACCTCTTAGTTGAACGCACAGATCAGAAAGAAGTTTCACAGAATGCTTCTGTGTAGTTTTCATGGGAAGATATTTCTTTTTTCACCGTAGGCCTCAATGTTCTCCAAATATCCACTTGCAGATTCTACAAAAAGAGTTTTTCAAAACAGCTCAATCAACAGAAACGTTCAACTCAGTGGAGTGAATGCACAGATGAGAAAGAAGTTTCACAGAAGGCTTCTGTGTAGTTTTTGTTTGAAGATATTTCTTTTTCCACGATAGGCCTCAAAGCGCTCCAAATGTCCACTTGCAGATTCTACAGAAAGAGTGTTTCAAAAGTGCTGAATCAAAAGAAATCTTCTACTCTGTGAGATGAATGCACAGATCAGAAAGTAGTTTCACAGAATGCTTCTGCGTAGTTTTAATGGGAAAATATTTTGTTTTTCACCGTAGGCCTCAATGATCTCCAAATGTCCACTTGCAAATTGTACAAAAAGAGTGTTTCAAAACAGCTTAATCAAAAATAAAGTTTAACTCTGTTAGATGAATGCACAGATCGGAAAGAAGTTTCACAGAATGCTTCCGTGTAGTTTTTATGGGAAGATATTTCTTTTTTCACCGTAGGTCTCAATGCTCTAGAAATGTAAAATTGCAGATTCTACGAAAAGAGTCTTTCAAAACTGATCAGTCAAAGGAAAAGTTCTACTTTGTGAGATGAATGAGTACAGTAGAGAGAAGTTTCACATAATGCTTCTGTGTAGTTTTTATGGGAAGATATTTCGTTTCTCACCATAGGCCTCAATGTTCTCCAAATGTCCAGTGGCAGATTCTACAAAAAGTGTGTTTCAAAAGTGCTCAGTCAAAAGAAAGGTTCTACTCTGTGAGATGAATGAACAGAATAGAAAGAAGTGTCACAAAATCCTTCTTTGTAGTTTTTAGGGGAAGATATTTCGTTTTTCACCGTAGGTCTCAATGTTCTCCAAATGTCCACTGGCAGATTCTATAAAAAGGGTGTTTCAAAACTGCTCAATCAAAAGGAAGGTTCAACTCCGTTAGTTGGATGCACAGTTCAGAAAGTGGTTTCACAGAATGCATCCGGTGTAGTTTTTATTTGAAGATATTCGTTTTTCCACTATTGGCCTCTTAGCGCTCTGAATGTCCACTTGCAGTTTCTACAGAAAGAGTGTTTCAGAACTGCAAAATCAAAAGTAAGGTTCACCTCTGTTAGTTGAATGCACAGATCAGAAACAAGTTCCACAGAATGCTTCTGGGTTGTTTTTATTTGAAGATATTCCTTTTTCCCCTATAGGCCCCTTAGCGCTCAGAATGTCCACTTGCAGTTTCTACAGAAAGAGTGTTTCAGAACTCCTCAACCAAAAGTAAGGTTCAACTCTCTTAGTTGAATGCACAGATCAGAGAGAAGTTTCACAGAATGCTTCTGTGTAGTTTTTATTTGAAGATATTCCTTTTTCCACTAGAGGACCCTTCGTGCTCCGAATATCCACTTGCAGTTTCAACAGAGAGAGTGTTTCACAACTCCTCAATCAAAAGTAAGGTTCAACTCTCTTAGTTGAATGCACAGATCAGAAAGGATTTTCACAGAATGCTTCTGTGTAGTTTTTATTTGAAGATATTCCTTTTTCCACTATAGGCCTCTGAGCGCTCGGAATGTCCACTTGCAGTTTCTACAGAAAGAGTGTTTCAGAACTCGTCAATAAAAAGTAAGGTTCAACTCTCTTAGTTGAATGCACAGATCAGAAAGAAGTTTCACTGAATGCTTCTGTGTAGTTTTTCTTTGAAGGTGTTCCTTTTTCCAGTATTGGCCCCTTAGCTCTCCGAATGTCCTGTTGCAGTTTCTACAGAAAGAGTATTTCAGAACTGCTCAAAGTAGGGTTCAACTCTGTTAGTTGAATGCGCAGATCAGAAAGAAGTTTCACAGAATGCTTCTGTGTAGTTTTTATTTGAAGATATTCCTTTTTCCACTACAGGCCCCTTAGCGCTCCGATTGTCCACTTGCAGTTTCTACAGAAAGAGTGTTTCAGAACTGCTCAATCAAAAGTAAGGTTCACCTCTGTTAGTTGAATGCACAGATCAGAAAGAAGTTTCACAGAATGCTTCTGGGTTGTTTTTACTAGAAGATATTCCTTTTTCCTCTATAGGCCCCTTAGCGCTCCAAATGTCCACTTGCAGTTTCTACAGAAAGAGTGTTTCATAACTGTTCAATCAAAAGTAAGGTTCAACTCTGTTATTGGAATGCACAGATCAGAAAGAAGTTTCACAGTATGCTTCTGCGTTGTTTTTATTTGAAGATATTCCTTTTTCCACTATAGGCCCCGTAGCGCTCCGAATATCCACTTGCAGTTTCTACAGAAAGTGTGTTTCAGAACTCCTCAATTAAAAGTAAGGTTCAACTCTGTTAGTTGAATGCACAGATTAGAAAGAAGTTTCACAGAATGCTTATGTGTAGTTTTTATTTGAAGATATTAGGTTTTCCACTATAGGCCCCTTAGCGCTCCAAATGTCCACTTGCAGTTTCTACAGAAAGAGTGTTTCAGAACTCCTCAATCAAAAGTAAGGTTCATCTCTCTTAGTTGAATGCACCGAGCAGAAGGAAGTTTCACAGAATGCTTCTGTGCAGTTTTTATTTGAAGATATTCCTTTTTCCACTATAGGCCCCTTAGCACTCCGAATGTCCACTGGCACTTTCTACAGAAAGAGTGTTTCAGAACTGCTCAATCAAAAGTAAGGTTCAACTCTGTTAGTTGAACACAGAGATCAGAAGGAAGTTTCACAGAATGCTTCTGTGTAGCTTTTATTTGAAGATATTCCTTTTTCCAGTATAGGCCCCTTGGTGCTCAGAATGTCCGCATGCAGTTTCTACAGAAGGAGTTTTTCAGGACTGCTCAAAAAAACGTAAGGTTCAACTCTGTTATTTGAATGCACAGATCAGAAAGAAGTTTCACTGAATGCTTCTGTGTAGTTTTTCTTTGAAGGTGTTCCTTTTTCCAGTATTGGCCCCTTAGAGCTCCGAACGTCCATTTGCAGTTTCTACAGAAAGAGTATTTCAGAACTGCTCAAAGTAGGTTTCAACACTGTTAGTTGAATGCAGAGATCAGAAAGAAGTTTCACAGAATGCTTCTGTGTAGTTTTTATTTGAAGGTATTCCTTTTTCCACTATAGGCCCCTTAGCGCTCGGAATGTCCACTTGCAGTTTGTACAGAAAGAATATTTCAGAACTGCCCAATCAAAAGTAAGGTTCAACTCTGTAAGTTCAATGCACAGATCAGAAAGAAGCTTCACAGAATGCTTCTGGGTTGTTTTTATTTGAAGATATTCCTTTTTCCACTATAGGCCCCTTAGCGCTCTGAATGTCCACTTGCATTTTCTACGGAAAGAGCGTTTTAGAACTCCTCAATGAAAAGTAAGGTTCAACTCTCTTAGTTGAATGCACAGTTCAGAGAGAAGTTTCACAGAATGCTTCTGTGTAGTTTTTTTTTTAAGATATTCGTTTTTCCACTAAAGGCCCCTTAGAGCTCCGAATGTCCACTTGCACTTTCTACAGAAAGATTGTTTCAGAACTGCTCAATCAAAAGTAAGGTTGAACTCTGTTAGTTGAATGCACAGATCAGAAAGAAGTTTCACTAGATGCTTCTGTGTAGTTTTTATTTGAAGCTATTCCTTTTTCCAGTATAGGACCCTTAGGGCTCCGAATGTCCCCTTGCAGTTTCTAGGGAAAGAGTGTTTCAGAACTCCTCAATCAAAAGTAAGGTTCAACTGTGTTAGTAGAACGCACAGATCAGAAAGTTGTTTCACAGAATGCTTCTGTGTACTTTTTATTTCAAGATATTCCTTTTTCCAGTATATGCCCCTTTGCGCTCCGAATGTCCACATGCAGTTTCTACAGAAGGATTGTTTCAGAACTGCTCAATCAAAAGTAAGGTTGAACTCTGTTAGTTGAATGCACAGATCAGAAAGCAGTTTCACAGAATGCTTCTGTGTAGTTTTTATTTGTAGATATTCCTTTTTCACTGTAGGTCCCTTAGCTCTCCGAACGTCCTCTTGCAGTTTCTACAGAAAAAGTGTTTCAGAAATCCTCAATCAAAAGTAAGGTTCAACTCTCCTAGTTGAACGCAACGATCAGAAAGTAGTTTCACAGAATGCTTCTGTGTAGTTTTTATTTGAAGATATTCCTTTTTCCACTATAGGCCCCTTAGCGCTCCGAATGTGCACTTGCAGTTTCTACAGAAAGAGTGTTTTGGAACTGCTCAATCAAAAGTATGGTTCAATTCTGTTAGTTGAAAACACAGATCAGAAAGATGTTTCACAGAATGCTTCTGCGTAGTTTTTATTTGAAGATATTACTTTTTCCACTATAGGCCCCTTAGAGCGCCGAATGTCCAATTTCAGTTTCTACAGAAAGAGTCTTTCAGAACTCCTCAAGCAAATGTAAGGTTCAACTCTCTTAGTCGAACGCACAGATCCAAAAGAAGTTTCACAGAATGCTTCTGTGTAGTTTTTATTTGAAGATATTCCTTGTTCCACTGCAGGCCCCTTAACGCTCCGAACGTCCACTTGCAGTTTCTACAGAAAGAGTGTTTCAGAACTGCTCAATCAAAAGTAAGGTTCAACTCTGTTAGTTGAATGCACAGATCAGAAAGAAGTTTCACAGAATGCTTCTGGGTTGTTTTTATCAGAAGGTATTCCTTTTTCCACGATAGGCCCCTTAGCGCTCCAAATGTCCACTTGCAGTTTCTACAGAAAGTGTGTTTCAGAACTGCTCAATCAAAAGTAAGGTTCAACTCTGTTAGTTGAATGCACACATCACAAAGAAGTTTCTCAGAATTCTTCTGTCTAGTTTTTATGTGAAGACATTTCATTTTCCACCATAGGCCTCAAAGCGCTGTAAATGTCCACTTGCAGATTTTACAATAGAGAGTTTCAAATCTGCTGAATCAAAAGAAAGATTTAACTCTGTGAGATGAATGCACACATCAGAAAGAAGTTTCTCAGATTGCTTCTGTCTAGATTTTATGTGAAAATATTTCTTTTTCTACCGTAGGCCGCAAAGCACTCCAAATGTCAATGTCCACCTGCAGATTCTAAAAAAAGTGTATTTCAAAACTGCTCAATCCAAAGAAAGGTTGAACTCTGTCATATAAGTGCGCACATCTCAAAGAAGTTTCTCAGAATTCTTCTTTCTAGGTTTTATGTGAACATATTTCATTTTCCACCATAGGCCTCAAAGAGCTCAAAATGCCAGTTGCAGATTCTACAAAAAGTGAATTTACAAACTGCTCCATCAAAAGAATTGTTCAACTCTGGGAGATGAATGCACACCTCACAAAGTAATTTCTCAGAATGCTTCTGTCTTGTTTTTATGTGAGGGTATTTCCTTTTCCACCATAGGCCTCAAAGCTCTGCACATGTGCACTTGCACTTTCTACAAAAAGAGTGTTTCAAAACTGCTCAATAAAAAGAAAATTTCAACTCTGGTAGATGAATGCACTCATCTCAAAGAGGTTTCTCAGAATGCTTCTTTCTAGTTTTTTTATGAAGATATTTCCTTTTCCACCCTAGGCCAAAAAGCACTCCAAATGTCCACTTGCACATTCTACAAAAAGAATGTTTCCAAACTGTTCAATCAAAAGAAATGTTCAACTCTGTGAGATGAACGCACACATCACTAAGAAGTTTCTCAGAATTCTTCTGTGTAGTTTTTATGTGAAGATATTTCCTTTTCCACCATAGACCTCAGACCACTCCAAATGTCCACTTGCAGATTCTACAAAAAGAGAGTTTCACATCTGCTCAATCAAAGGAAAGATTTGAGGTGTAAGTCCCATTCTGTCCAGTTTTCATATGAAGACATTTTCTTTTCCACTCTTCTTTTGACATGATGTCACTGTGTCACCCAGGCTGTAGTGCAGGGGCGAAATCTCAGCTCACATTTCATTTCACCATTCCATTCCTTTCTTTCTGTCTTGTGGGTCACTGCTGACCACATCGTGGAGTGGCCATTATGAATCAGGTGGTCAGTGGAGGCTGGGAATAAATAAGCAAGAATGATATTGCCCAAATTTGCTCATCTTAGAAAATCTCCTCAACCATTCTCTGTGAAGTGATTATTCCAGGGTAATTGTGCCCTGACTGTGCTGCATCTCAGTCTGACTTGTCTTTTTGAAAATCACTGGATTACTCTCATGAACAGCTTACTTCTCTTTCTATTTAAAAATGACCATCTGTCCTCTGCAGGTGTCCTGATTTGGTTTGCTAGTTTAGATCCTGAAGGTAGTGGTGAGAAAATGTTTTGCCCACATCAGAATACCTATTCTCAGCTGGAGGAGATATAGAAATTTCTTAATAATATCTAACCGTTTTCTCAATAACCATTATATTTAACAGTGATAACAGGAGGACAGAGAGGGACACAAATGACACAATATTTGAAGTTTAATATGCTTATAAGGTTTCTTTGTTCTTGTTTTGTTTTGCTTTGTTTATGGATACAAGGTCTTGCTCTGGTGTCCAGGCTGGAGGGCAGTGGCACAATCATAACTCATAATTTTTTGTAACTGTTCTTTAAAAAATATTTTTGGCTGAGTGTGCTAGCTCACACCTGTAATGTAAACAATTTGGGATGCCAAGGTGGGATGATCGCTGGATCCTATGAGTTCAAGACCAGTTTGGGCAACATAAGTAGTCTCAGCCTCTACAAAAAAATTTTAAAATTGGCTGGGTGTAGCGTTGCATGCCTGTAGTCCTAGCTATTTGAGAGGCTGATGTGAAAGGATCACTCGAGCCTTAGAGTTTGAGGCTGCACTGACCCATGATTCAGCCACTGCACTGAGAGACTGAGATGAGCGTGTGTGCATGTGTGTGTGTGTGTGTGTGTAAACAATGTGAATGTGAAAAAAATTCAAGCATGGGAGAGAAGTGAAAGCCCATGGTGGGGGATGTGGAGAAAGTTGTGTGCAGCTCCAGCAACTCAGTGAAACTTGGTTTTCCATCTTGAAGAATTGCCCATCCACACTGAAACCATAGCCTAGCACATGTCAGTTATCACACTACACCTGCTGGGAAACCACTATGTACCCTTTTTTAAAAAAATAAAATCTTTCACTTAAGAGAAGGACAAGAGAAAAGGAGGGTTTCACATCTAAAGCCTTCATTTTCTTTATGAATCAACAGCCACTTGTCATTTGAGTTGTCCAAATGCGACTGACAGCAATAATACACTTAATGAATCAACCAGGAAAAATGGGCCTCTCGGTTGAGGAGGAGGCACAATAGTAACAAACCCAATCCATTCTCAGCTTTACATGGTGCCCATATCTCAAGAAGTGGTGTTAGCCATGTGAACCGTTTTTACTGGACAAGGCCAGAAGAAAGAATATTTAGTACAACACAACCATGAGGCTGCAAATCAAACTGCTAGTGGGAGCATGCATGAGGCTTCAGTGGCTGAGACACTGGTGGCTACCCTTGGGTGTCACTTAAAACTTCGAGGTGAAGGACATTTTTTTTTCCAATTGGATCAGGGAAGCTAATAAACATTAGAATTGATATTTGTTTTTCTTTTCAAAATTTCTAGGACATAGAGGACTCGGTAAACACTCCAAAAGACTTTCAGATATACATGGAGCTGAGGACCTGCCTGCTCTGCAGAGGGATGGCTGAGCAGCAGCCACCAGCTGTAATAGCTTTAAACTTCTCCTTTCACAGGGACAGGCCACTCCCACACACACCGGTTACTTCATAGGCTCTAGCCCTCATGTGAGGCTGGGGGACTGCCTTCCTCCCATCTCATTAGCTCTCCAAGAGAGCCCACCTCACTCTAAAACCTACCCTAGGATGGTGAGTTGTAGACTCTCCTCCATTCTCCCAGTGCAATGTGACTTCCAGAGAGTGCTCGCCCATCCTTTTACCTCAACTGATGTGAAAAGGGCCGGTGCCTGCGCAGTTAGATGTTCAGTGACCTCACAGGTCCAGCATGCCCAGGGCCTGGCTCCACAGCCTGGCACCTCTCCCCTACCTGGCCTTCATGTCGGCCTTTTCTCTTCTGTCACCAATGTCAGGTGATGTTCACCTGTGCTACACTCTCATGAGCCAGGTAAGTGATGGGTGGGTAAACCCCAGCTGAGTGCCTGTGACTCTACCCTCTTACCTTTCACTCAAGTGACATTATAAGCATAATTTTACATTTGATTTAATTTATGCATAATCTTTTCTTATAAGATTTCTGACAACAGCCCTCACAACCAAAAGAGACTGGGTTACAGAACACACGGGCGAGACTGGGGCAGCAGGTTTCACTTACTTTATTCCAATGTGAAATGAAGATGTGATGGTTTAAAACCAAGACAAAGTTGTTTATCAACTGTGGGGTTGCTACACTTGCTAGCTTATGCTCACTTCCTTTGAAACAAGGTATCTGGAGAGACTATATTCATAAGTAGCTCTTTGCAAAACCCCAGGCAGAAGCCCCAGTCAGACAGAGCTCCCTCAGGCTTACAGGGCGGCAACCTCCTCCTCCATGTTGGGCTCTGACAGCAGGCAAGGGAAGAGCTCTCTCAAGCTCCCGGGGAAGAAACCTCCTCCTCCATGTTGGGCTCTGCCAGCAGGTAAGGGAAGGAGCACAGTCAAGGGGGACAGGAAGCCATAGGGATCCCCAAAAGCCCCAGAGCTATTCTCTGTAGAAAGGGCTGTGTGGCAAGGACCAGGTATGGAGCTGGGTTCCACAGAGAGGTGACAACCACTTCTGTATCTCTAAATTTCCCCCATTATCCATGATCCAGCCCTGCTTCCCCCCAGGCTCTTCACCCACCCCACCCCCACTGGGTGTTAGGCAGCTCGGGTTAAAATGGGAGAAAAATAAATTCAGATTGTTAACCTCCAAGTATTCCCGTCTGGGCTGCAGAGCGTAGGGAAGGAAGTCGGGGCCTTTGGCGGTGACTTTTGCTGTGCCTGAGGGCAGGAAGGCCAGGGCTGGGCACATGGATGTCTCTGGGACCACCACTGCTGACTCCCTCCCCCTCACCCAGAGCTACAACAAGGCCAGGCTATCATGATTAATAAAACCACTGCAGCTCTCATCCTGTCACAAAACTAATGTGCACCCAACTCCAGCCCTACACAGATCTCTGGCTTCCTATCCCAGAACATAGAAAAGCCTCTTATCTTTTTTACTTAAAACCTGGACTTAAAGCCAGATTGGGCCTGGGGATAGTGGCAGCAAAAGCAACAGCCAGATGCATACACTCCAGATGTATACACTCAAGGGCACGGGCATGTTCCACACTTGCCGGAGAATGAGAGGCCTGAGAGGCACCTGTTTCCCAGCTGCTAATTGATGTCCACACACCCCATTCATGTGTCTTCATTTAGGCCTCAGCATCTTGTTCAGCCAGTGCAAACACATCTTCTGGGGGGCATCATTAATTGCAGCACCAGCCCCACTTGTTCTGGGAGGGAGTCAGGAGGAATCTGGTCAGCTCCTAATCCCCCAGGACAAAGGTGCTGCCCCCCTTTCAGCACTCACATCCAGCAGCACCATCTCGGGATGGTTTTTCAAACACAAGTAGCATGAGGTAGCAAGCATGGTGTGACAGGCTCAGGGCCATAGGCAGCCGGCTGCTGGAGAAGCAGCACAGGGCAGGCACATCTGTGGATGGCACCATGACAAGCCAAAGTAGCCACAGACCCTACCCCCAACAGCCTCAGCCCAGATGGCGTTCAAATCTTCCCAGATAGTATTGGGGTTTCTGATACCCATCACTCCCCCACTCATTAGCACTGCCTTGTTTTGGTTACTCAGGGACTAAGGAGAGGGGGTGGGGGGGTGTAGATCCAGGGTGGGCACTGTCTCACAGCCAGAGTCCACCTGACTGCAGGCCAGCAAGCATGCTCAAGCAGCTCAGATCTAGACACTTAGCCTCACCACCTCTGGCTACACTTTCTATGTATACTTTATAGAAAGGTAGAAAAAGAGGTCAGTTTTAGCTGTTGTGACACAAAAGTCTATGCCCCATTAAGACCTTCTTAAAATGCTGTTGTCCTAACCCTCTTTCTTCTAATAAAATTTATACAAATACACACATATGAGCTGAAACTCCTATGATTGAAATATTAGGATTTTTTAAACCCATAAACAAACCCTAAAACAGTCACTGTTTGAATGCAGAGAAAGTGGGAGTCTAAAGTGACTCACCCCAAAACAGTCTCACCAAGCCTGAGGCCAAGCCAGGCAGTGTGAACACTACAAGGTCACGTGATGGTCACAGAGGATGACAGCTCCCATGAGTATTCACAGGCACTGTGTTAGCTTCTCACCCACAGAGTCTCAGAATGCCTCCTCGCCAACACCCTATGAGGAGAGCCCCCGCCTCACTAGATCACAGGAGTTTCCTGAGCTCTTCCCAGAAAACAGTTATCAGAAGGTGGAGCTGGGGGAGGCCCAGACAGAACAAATGAGTCCTGAGGGTCTCCTTAACCTCCCTCAGCTCCTACACATGGGGCCCTCAGGGAAAGTGAGCAGCCTCCTAACCCCTTTGGTAGGATTCCAGTCCTGCAGGTCTGGACTCCCTCATTCTCTGGAAACATAGGAGGTGACAATGCAACCCCAAGCCCCTTATTTGCCATCCCTCAATGCCAGACCAGGCCCAGAGCCCTGTGCTGACACAGCCCGGGGGATGCTCGAGGCCCACCTCAGCACAGTCACCAATAGGGTAGTGAGATGAGCAAGGAGGTGCAAGTAGGCAACAATCCCCATGGGCATGGCCTCAGGCATGTTCCACAGGCTCAGGGTCTCCCTGATGAGCTCACGGCCCTCCTTCAGGCAGCCTGCAGAGCACACACCCAGGGAGCAGTGCTCATATGAGCAAGCAGGCCCCAGAGCCCCCACCCCAGGATGCTCTGTTCCACTTTACAGGGCTTCTGCATTGGCCAGTCCCCACTGGTTTCTAATGAGATGTCTGAGTTGAAGTGAATGTTGAAGGCCATAGAGCTGATGGAGCTGACTGCCTTGCAGATGTTGTAAATCACCTCCTGGCTTCATAGGTCAGCTGTGTAGACACAGCTTGATGAGAGGTAGCCCCACTCCACCATCAGTGGTGCTGGGCTGCCCTGATCTGCACCTTCCAGCTCCTTGCTGAGATGTCTGCATGCTTCTCTAAGGGACTGGGTCATGAGACACCCCTGGCAAGGCCCAGCTGGTAGAACAGGCTGGACACTCTCCCTCAGCCTCCCCAGCAACCCCGCCTGTGCTGTCACCTGTGCTGATGATCTCACTTCTCTATCTTAATAACAGCACTGATAACTTTTAAGCCCTAGCAAGCGGAAACTGCAAGACAAATGATCCTCTGCCTTAGAGGGGCCATGGTTGGGCAGTGTGTGCCCAGGTGAGAGACCTATGGTTGTTAGTGGAAGTAGGGAGCTGGATGGGCCTGGCCCCATAGCCTAGTGAAAAGTAGGACCCTCTCCTTCCAGAGCATCGAAGTCTTAGAGGCCCGGAAAAAGGTGCTTGGGTGGGCTGCCAAGAAGCAGTAGGCTAGAAAGCTTTGCATGGAACCCCAACAGCCTTCAAGTTGCCTGAGAGGGCTGGGCTTATTCCAGCTTTCTTTGCTTTCATCCTGTTAGCAAGAAAACCTGCTCACAGATGGCAGGTGGGACTGAGGCTGACAGTCACTCACCAGGGGCTATAGGCGCCTTGATTGTGGCTGTTTCTTGAAGCATCTGCTCAGACCACTTACTCCAGAGCAGTTCCCTCATTATCCACAGGTCCTTGTTCCAGCCCCAGCTCTGCAAAGGGACTAGGGAGGGGCTAGGCAAGGGCTCAGCCTGTGCGCCACCACCTGCTCTGAAATATCTCTTTTGTTACTTCCTCATGGACAGCCTCAAACTTCCAAATGAACAGACCAGCATAGAGCCTCCAGGAAAGTGCATAGAATTCTGTCTGGTACCCAGAGGGAAGGGGGTTCCCCGTGAGGGCAGGACCAGGCTGCATGCGCCTGTTTAGGAATGCTCTCCTCATAGTCCAGCCCCAAGGTGTGCATCCTCTGTGTGCATGGAGTCCATGGCAGGCTCTGCCTGGGGAATCATCCAGCTGCACAGCTGCAATGTGGTGGTGACCCTTTTGAATGGGTGGTTCTGGGCACCATGGTGGCAGCAGAGAGGGAGATGCTCAGCCACCAAGCCCAGAGCCCTGCCACAGGCTTCTGTGAGGCCTCCATCTGCTCTGGGTTCTTGCCCTGAGAGGCTGCCCTGAAGTGAAAGAGAAGCAGGTTGGCCTCTCTTCCAGGGCTGCTCTCTCCCCAACTGACAGCTCCCTGGAGGGGGACTCAGACAGCGGGGACAGATTCTTCAGGCAGAAGCACTGGAGTTTAGGCTGGCCAGTTCATCCCATACCCCCACATGACATGACACAAGGCAGAGGCTGTGGGAAAAAGGCATTGCCTTTTCTTCTGGCATGAGGAACGGCTTAGGAAGCAGGGGATGGTGGGGCTGCGGTGGGCCACAAGGAGTGCGTGGGCACTGGGCAAGTGTCCTGGTTGTCTGTCCATGGACCCAGATAGAGTGGCATCCCAGGAGCTTGTGAGGGACTGGCAGAGACTTACTGGTTCCAGTAAAAACCCCATGTGGGCTTTTACTCTTTGTGCACTAGTGTCTTGGGTAGGCATAGCCTTCAGAGCTTTGGGGCCTCCACAACCTTGCCATGCTGTCCAGGGTCAGCCCTCATGCAGGGGTGTCCTAAGAACTTTTCAGGACCCCCAAGTTCAGCACTGTCTTCCAATGTGTGTTTCACGATATTTTAATGGTGGTTCTTTTGGGAAAAAGGAAAGGTTCTGTGATCAATTATGGGACACATTGAGCTACAGATCTTTTTACAATTGCTCTTAACAAGCAGGTAGACCCTGAAAACATGAGTAGCTTCCCCCACAGGTAACCTGAGTGCATGAGAACTTTTGCTTTACAACCATGCCAATTTCACCTCAGCAGTTGGCAGTGCTGCACTGGGCAGACTTCCCTACTCAAAGGCTGTGACGCTTTTCTTTCTTTTTTTAATACATTATTTTTCTTTATAGAATTTGATTGGGCTGATATCCAGCCTGTCTTAGTACTGCCTGATTTTATTAGAATCAGAACCCTGTTCTTTAACTCACGGGTTGTGAAGTTAGAAGATGCTGGTGTGACAGCCTGAGAAGCAGAACTGCACTCCAATCCCACCTTCATGTGCTCATCTGTGATGCGGAGCACTCAGAGTGCCCTCCAGTCCCACCTTCATGTGCTCATCTGTGACGCAGAGCCCTCAGAGGAGTGGGGAAGTGCTTCCTGGCCCTGCTTCTTGGGGCCGTCCCCAAGGCAGTCCACCCAACTTCCAAACCAGCTTTCCCTCAAGCACAGACCTGAGCCCACCTCCAGCTCCTCAACGTTGCACATCTCTGAGAAGTGGTCCAGAATGTTGCTGTGCAGGGGCAGTGAGAAGCAGGTGCAGTGACACATGTCTTCATGGACCATGAGCACTGGGTAAATCTCCTGCACCATCTCCTTGGGTTACACCTTCAGGGAGAAAGTCCCAACAACTGATGGCATGCCACATGGCAGAAAGCAAAGACTTACTCTTTCCCCAGCCCAAAGTCCTGAAAATCATGCCAAAAATTATTGGATTCCCACTTTTTGAAAATTTAAAAATTAAAACCCCAAGTTCCGTGTATATATGCTGTGCCCACCTGCACCTGTGTGTGCGTGCGTGTGTGTGTGTGTGTGTGTGTACGCACGACAGAGCCTGGCCCATTGACTATTCTTGTAGACCAAGAAAAATCCCCATGCAGAGTAAGGGGAGATGGAAGAAACGAGTGAAAGAAAATGGCAACTTTGCTTCCTCCCTTGCCCAGCGCTAAGGTCCCCAGGGCAAATGGCTTTTGCCTTCAACTTCACCTTAACAACATACAAAATATATTCATTTTTATTTCCCTCACTTTCGTAACATTACAAACTGTATCTTTATGTATGATGTGAACTTTCACAGAGATTTAAGAATTTAATGCACCATTATAGTAGAAAATTGTATATCTGTGTATATATTTACATTTAACAGAGAGATTTATATTTTCATGTGGTTTTATGATGTTGTCCAGCGTCATTTAATTTTTCAACATAATTAACTCTCTTTAGCATTTTTTTTCCTAGGGTTATTCTAGTAGTTAACAACCTTAGCTTTTTAATTTTAACCTTTGAAAGTCTTTATTTTTTTCTAATTTTTGAAATGCAATATTTCCCAGATCAATTATTCTTGGTTGCTAGTATTTTTTGTTTCATCGCTTTGAAATGCAGAAAGTTCTTAGCATCCCCACTTTCTCTCTGAAATAATGTTTATGCCATTTTCTCCTTCTGTTCTTTTTAAAAGACTCTGTCTCTGAATGTGTTGGTCTACTTGATGGTGTCCAGTAAGTCTTACATTTCACCTGTATTTGTCCCATTCATTAAAATATTAGTTTCCAGGACTCAATATTTGTGAATAATATATGTTCAATTTTCTTTTATCTGCTCCATTGTTTGCTGTTGTGTCTCTGTAGTGAATTTATAAAATTCAGTTATTATATTCTTCAACTCTATGATTTCTGTTGGGTTTTTAAAAATAGTTTTTATCTCTTTGTTGATATCTTATTTTGCTCATTCAATATTTTCAAATTTCACTCAGTTATCTCTTTTTGTTATATTTTTGTTCATTGAGAATGCTTAAGATGATTATTTTAAGTTCTCTATCAGATATGCAAAAATATTTATTTGTTAAGATTCAATTTCTGGATATTTATGTTTTTCTTCCAATGGGGAATATTTCCTGCCTTTTCTGTGCCTTGTGATTTTATACATCTGGGGATCTATACAGCAGCCATCAAATCTAGCAGTTAGAGACTGGCTCAGTAAAGAGGGATACTGACAGCAATAGTCCAGGCTGTAGATTCTAGGTGCTTCACAAACATATTCCCAAATACATTTTCTCTGGACTTGGGTGTGTTTCCAAGTTAAAGAGAATTTTTTCTCAATGTTTTTTAGATTCTATTGTCTATTTTCTTCCCCAGTTGACTCTCTGTGGTATTGCAGTTTCTCTAGTGCTGTAACAACACTCATCTTTCTTCTCAGTGACACAAACTGTCATCCACATTACTCTGTCATGTTCTTGAACACTCCATGTCAGGAGAGACAGAATCGAGTCATCAGACAATCTCTCAAAAAGCCAAACATTTCAACACATATTCTACAGTTTTAATTCCCTCCTGAGGGGAATGCTGGGAGTTGGGCATTTTCTGATTCACCCAATTACTGTTCTGGGTAAAAAAAGAAACTGTAGTGGACAGTCTGTAAGCCAGACTTGATCACCTTTCTGCAGCAATGAAAAAAAATGTACAGGAGAAAAACAAAAAAACGCTATTAAACGTCATGGACAACGCCAGAGTTTGAATTTGGTTTGGTCATCTCTGCTCCAATGGAAATTGTTTTGGAAAAGCATACTTTTATTTTTCTTGCTGTTACAGAGGAACATTTCCTGTCTTACACTTATTCTACTCTGCAATCCTCTAAGGCTTTTTCTCTCCCTCCCAGAATCTTCCAGTGCATTCGCACTGAGAGCCACAGTCCTCCCAGAATCTTGTGAGAACCTAAATGATCTGACTAGTTTGTCATTGCTTTTGGGGATCTGGGAAAATCTGTGCACACTTCTGGAGACCCTTTTTATGCCATTTTTTATAAATCTGTTGTGCCTGAAGTCAGAAGAATGTGAGGGGAGTTCTGGAGGCATTGGGATTTGTTTTAGAAATTCCAGGAACACCAGAGACACATGACACCTGTTTCCTGCTTTATACTATCAAGTCCTATGAAGGCTAAAACATAATTCTACAAAAAAATTAGACTGAAAATCTTTATAGGCAAAAAGTATCTTATTAAATAGGAAAACCTAATTATTTTAAAATTTTCTTTTTCTTAGTGGGACCTAATCATAGAAATTTAAATGCTATATGCCAACAGCCTCTACCATAGTGTGGTTTATTGTATGTACTCATTTTACAGTTTTCTTACAAAACTTTTTCTGTAAGGGAAATTAGAATGTTGTTCAACATATATTGAATTCCCAATTGTTACCTTATTTTTCACTTACTATTTTATGATTCTGTCTTCTTTAATATGAAGATTACTATGACTGTGCTTTCAGAGTCTGAATTGTCATATGTCACAATTGTCTGTAATTTCAGTTTCAGAAGTTCTAAAATAGCATGCTCCAATGTAGATGTTTTGTATAAATTATATAATTAATAATTTATTAAAATAGTTGTCTTGTATGTTTAATTGACTGTAGGCACAGTGTTACTATTAGCATTTTCTTTCAGATTCTCTTAACTTTTACTTGAATAATAGTACAACTTATTCCCGATTTTTATTTTATATATCAATGTTTTATACTGTATTTACAATATTTACATTGTTACTGTATTTAGAAATGTAAAATTTTTCTCCTGAAGGCTAGATTACAGCCTTACCATTTTGTGTAAGAAAAGCAGCAATGCATCAGTAGCATAATTTAAAAGTTTCGGCCAGGCGTGGTGGTTCACGTCTGTAATCCCAGCACTTTGGGAGGCCAAGACGGGTGGATCACGAGGTCGGGAGATCGAGACCATCCTGGCTAACAAGGTGAAACCCCATCTCTACTAAAAATACAAAAAATTAGCCAGGTGTGGTGGCGGGCACCTGTAGTCCCAGCTACTCGGGAGGCTGAGGCTGGAGAATGGCGTGAACCCAGGAGGTGGAGCTTGCAGTGAGCCAAGATCACGCCACTGCACTTCAGCCTGGGTGACAGAGCGAGACTCCATCTCAAAAATAAATAAATAAATAAATAAATAAAAAGTTTCTCTAGTATTACTTAAGTGCTTATTCCTTAAAACTTTCTCATCATAGCTATTTATGATAATTATAATGTGTTTTCTCTAAAATGTCATTGCCCTAACTGTATCCAAATGATTGAAAACTTATACTTTTCATGGATTCACAGGAAGAGTTGAAAATTGTAGTTACTTAGGATTCCTTTTCAGTAGGACACTGTGTTTATTCAGGATTTTATGGATTAAACTTTCTCTTAATTATGTTTTAAAATTTTATGTTTCTGCATTTTTTTAGAGTAGGCTGTCTCACATCAGTCAATTATGCTTTTACTTTGTACCTATTTATTATGATTTTGAATTACATTATTCTAATCAGAATTCTGGGGGTTAATGTTTCTTTTAACTTTGTTTTGCAATTTTATATTTCTGTGTTTCATTTTTTAGGGTAGGGCACCTTACATCAGTTTATTGTTTTTAGTTTTAATTTATGTAATGTAATTTTGTATGACAATATTCAACTCTGTACACCTTAAGACAGTGTAAGGCAAAAGTCAAATATGAACAAGTCCTTTGTCTTTTATCAATATAATGATCTGTTTTCTTGCGTGTTTAAATATTGCCCCTATTTTTTTTATGATTTGTATATTTTCTTCTTGGTTGATGGCCAGTAATTGATTCTAAGTGAGTAGTCATGGAAATGGTCTTAATTTCAACATTTGTTGTTTATATTATCTTCGTGTGAAAGAAAGACTTATGCGATTTGGAGGCAATTTTTCAAAACTTTGTAATTCTATCTGTTTCAGGTGTCTTTTTTTTTTTTTACAGAATCTCACCCTGTCACCTAAAGTGCAGTGTCACAATCTTGGATCACTGCACCCTCCACCTCCCAGGTTAAAGCAATTCTCCTGCTGCTGCCCCCTGAGTAGCTAGCATTAAAGGTGTGCACCACCACACTTGGCTAATTTTTGTATTTTTTGTAGAGTTGGGGTTTCCCCATGTTGGCCAGTTGGGTCGTGAACTCATGGCCTCAGGTGATCAGCATGCCTCAGCTTTCCAGAGTGCTGGGATTACAGGCATGAGCCATCGCTCTTGCCCCTTGGGTGTCATTTTAAATTTTGATTGTGGTAAAAATACATAACATAAAATTTAGAATCTTTAATAATTTTCCTTATAAAATTCAATCATGGTAAGTGTATTTACCTTGTTATGCAACATATTTGAAAAACATTTTTCCCTTGCAAAAGTAAAACTCAATACACATGAAATGACAACTACCCATTTTTATTACCACCTGGCTCCTGATAAAAATCATTCTATTTTCTGTTTCTAAAAGTTTCAATACTTTAGATATTACATATAAGTAGAACCATAGAGTATCAGTTTTATTGTGACTAATTGTACTTAGCATGATGTTCTCAAGGTTTACCTTTATTGTGGATGTTAACAAGATATTCTGCCTTAAAAACAGCTGAGTAATATTCCATTACTTTTATAATACAAATGGTATCAATTTATTCATTTTCTGAGGAAAGTTGTGCTTTCACCTGTTGGCCTTTGTGAATAAAGCTGCAATGAATATCGGTGTGTAAACAACTATTTGCTCATATGTCAAAGGTATACATCTGTGCTAACTTCTGTTTTTTTGGGGGGGAAATTGTGTGTCTTTATTGCCAGGAAAAAACTGTTTTCATTACTGTTGCCTTGTAATGTGATTTGAAATCAAAAAAGGTGAGGTTATTAATGTTCATTTTTGAAACATTTTTGGGCTGGGATGGAATGGAGTGGAGTGGAGTGGGAAGGAGTGGAACAGAATGGGATGGAGTGGAAAGGAATGAAGTGGAGTGCAGTGGAGTGGTGTGGAGTGGAGTGGGGTGGAATGAAGAGGAATGAAATAGGATGGAATGGAATGGAGTGGAATGCAATGGAATGGCATGGAATGGCGTGGAGTGGAGTGGAGTGAGACGGCATGGAATAGAGTGGAATGGAATGGAGTGGAGTGGAATACAGTGGAATGAAATGGAGTGGAGTGGACTGGATTGGAGTGGAGTGAAGTGGAGTGGAGTGGAATGCAATGGAATAGAATGAAAAGGAATGGAATGGAATGGAATGGAATGGAATGGAATGGAATGGAATGGAATCCAATGGAATGGAACGGTGAAATGAAATGTGAGCAGAGATTGTGCCACTGCACTACAGCCTGGGTAACAGAAAGAGACCATGTTGAAAGAAAGGAAATGAATGGAATGGAGTGGAAAGGAATGGAATCGAATGGAGAGGAGTGGAGTGGAATAGAGTGGAATGGAAGGGAATGGAATGGGATGGAATGGAGTGGAGTGGAGGGGATTGGAGTGGAGTGGAATGGAATGGAAACGAATGGAGTGGAGTGGAATGGAATGGAATGGAATGGAATGGAATGGAATAGAATGGTGAAATGAAATGTGAACTGAGATTGTGAAACTGCACTCCAGCCTGGGAGATAGCATGAGATGCTGTCAAAAGAAAGGAAAGGAAAGGAAAGGAGTGGAATGGAATGGAATGGAATCTAATGGAATGGAGTGGAGTGGAGCGGAGTGGAGTGGTGTGAAGTGAAGTAGAGTGCAACGGAGGGGAGTAGAATGGGATGGAGTGGAATGGAGAGGAATGGAATTGAGTGGAGTAGGGTGGAGTGGAGTGGAATGGAGAGGTATGGAACAGGATGTAATGGAACAGAGTGGAGTGCAGTGGAGTGGAGTGGAATGGAATGAAATGGCATAGAATGGAGTGGAGTGAAAGCAGTGGAGTGGAGTGGAAAGCAATGGAATGGAATGGAATGGAATGGTGAAATCACATGTGAGCTGAGATTGTGACACTGCACTCCAGCCTGGGTGACAGAGTGGGATCCTGTCGAAGGAAAGGAATGAGATGGAATGCAATAGAGTGGAGTGAAGAGGATTGTAGTGGAGTGGAATGGAATGGGATGTAATGGAATGGATTGGAGTGGAGTGGAGAGGAATGGAATGGAATGGAATGGTGAAATGAAACGTGAGCTGATATTGTGCCACTGCACTCCAGCCTGGGTGATAGAGTGACAACCTGTCAAAAGAAATGAATGCAATGGAAATTAGTGGAATGAAATGGAATGGAATGGAATGAAGTGCTGTGCAGTGGAGTGGAATAGAGTGGACGGCAGTGGAATGGAGTCGAATGTAATGGGATGGAATGGAATGGAGAGGAGTGTACTGGAGTGGAATGGAGTGGAGTAGAATAGACAGGAAAGGACTGAGGTGGAATGGAATGCAGTGGTGTGGAGTGGAGTGGAGGGGAATGGAGTGAAGTAGAAAGGAGTGGAGTGCAGTGGAGTTGACTGGAGTGGAGAAGATTGGAGAGGAATGGAATGGAATGAAAAGGAATGGAATGGAATGGAATGGAGTGGAATAGAGTGGAATGGAACGGAGTGGAGTGGAGTGAAGTGGAATGGAATGGAATGGATGGGAATGGAATGGAATGGAATGGAATGAAATGGACTGATGAAATGAAATGTCAGCTGAGATTGTGCCACTGCACTCCAGGCTGTGTGAGAGAGTGAGATCATGTCGAAAGAAAGGAATGGAATGGAAGCGAGTGGAGTGGAGTGGAGTGGAGTGCAGTGGAGTGGATTGGAGAGGACTGGAATGGGATGGAATGGAATGGAATGGAGTGGAATGGAATTGAATGGAATCGAATGGAGTGGAGTGGAATAGAGTGTAATGGAATGGGATGGAATGGGATGGAGTGGAGTGGAGGAGACTGGAGTGGAGTGAAATGGAATGGGATGGAATGGGATGGAGTGGAGTGGAGGAGACTCGAGTGGAGTGAAATGGAGTGGGATGGAATGGCATGGAGTTGAGTGGAGTGGGGTGGAGAGGAATGGAATTGAATGGAATGGAATGGAATGGAAGAGAATGGTGAAATTAAATCTGAGCTGAGATTGTGACACTGCAATCCAATCCGGGAGACAGAGTGAGATCCTGTCGAAAGAAAGTAATGGAATTGAATAGAGTGGAAAGGAATGGAATGGAGTGGAGTGGAGTGGATTGGAGTGGACTGGTGTGGAGTGGAGAAGAGTGGAATGGAGTGGAATAGAATGGGATGGAGTGGAATGGAGAGGAATGGAATGGAGTGGAGAGGAGTGAAGTGGGGTGGAGTGGAGTGCAATGGAAAGGAGTGGAATGGAATAGGATGTAATGGAATGGCGTGGAGTGCAGTGGAGTGGAGCGGAATGGAGTGGAATGGAATGGAATGTCATGGAATGGAGTGAAATGCAAAGGAGTGGAGTGGAGTGGAATGCAATGGAATGGAATGGAATTGACTGGAATGAAATGGTGAAATGACATGCGAGCTGAGATTGTACCACTGCACTCCAGCCTGGGTGACAGAGTGAGATCCTGTCGAAGGAAAGGAATGGAATGGAATGGAGTGGAATGGAATGGAATGGAATCGAGTGTAGTGAAGAGGAGTGGAGTGAAGTGGAATAGAATGGAGTGGAGTGCAGTAGAGTAGAATGGAATGGAATGGATTGGAGTGGAGTGCAGTGGAGTGGAGTGGAATAGAGGGGAATGGAATAGAGTGGAATGGAATGGAGTGGAGAGGAGTGGAATGGAAAGAATGGAATGGAATGGAAAGATGTAGTGAAATGTGAACTGTGATTGTGCCATTTCACTCCAGTCTGGGTGACAGTGACATCCTGTCAAAAGAAAGAATGGAATGGAATCGAGTGGAGAGGAGTGGAGTGGAAAGGAGTGAAGTGGATTGGAGTGGACAGGAGGGAAATGGAGTCGAACGTAATGGGATGGAATGAAATGGAGAGGAGAGTACTGGAGAGGAATGGAGTGGAGTAGAATGGAGAGGAAAGGAATGAGATGGAATGGAATGGGGTGCTGTGGAGTGGAGAGGTTTGGAGTGGAATGGAAAGGAGTGGAGTGCAGTGGAGTTGAATAGAGTGGAGTGAATTGGAGAGGAATGGAATGGAAAGGAATGGAGGGGAGTGGAGTGGAGTGGAATAGAGAGGAATGGAATGGAGTGTAGTGGAATGCAGTGCAGTGGAATGGAATGCACGGGAATGGAATGGAATGGAATGGAATGGAATGAAATGGTAGGATGAAATGAAATGTCAGCTGAGATTGTGTCACTGCACTCAAGCCTGGGTGACAGAGTGAGATCCTGTAAAAAGAAAGGAATGGAATGGAATCGAGGGGAGTGGAGTGGAGTGGACAGGAATGGGATGGAATGGAATGGAATGGAATGGAGTGGAATGGAATGGAATGGAATCAAATTCATAAGAGTGGAGTGGAGTGGAGTGGAATAGAGTGGAATGGAATGGGATAGAATGGGATGGAGTGGAGTGGAGGGGACTGGAGTGGAGCGGAATGGAGTGGAATGGAATGGAACGGAGTCGAGTGGAGTGGAGTGGAGTGAAATGGAATGGAATGGAATAGAATGGTGAAATAAAATGTGAGCTGAGATTGTGACACTGCACTCTGGCCTGGGAGACAGAGTGAGATACAGTCAAAAGAAAGGAATGGAATGGAGTGGAGAGGAATGGAATGGAATGGAATGCAATGGAATGGATCTGTGAAATGAAACATGGGCTGAGATTGTGCCACTGCACTCCAGCCTGGCTGAAAGAGTGAGATCCTGTCAAAAGAAATGAATGCAATGGAATGTAGTGGAATGGAAATTAATGGAATTGAATGGAATGGAAAGGAGTGCAGTGGAGTGGAGTGGAATGGAGTGCAGTGGAGTTGAATGGAGTGGACTGGAGTGGAGTGAATTGGAGTTGAATGGAGTCGAATGTAATGGGATGGAATGGAATGGAGTGGAGTGGATTGAAGTGGAAAATAGTGGAGTAGAAAGGAGAGGATAGGAATGGGATGGAATGGAATGGAGTGTTGTGGAATGGAGTGGAGTGGAGTGGAATAGAGTGGAGTGGAAAGGAGTGGAGTGCAGTGGAGTTGATTGGAGTGGAGTGGATGGGAGAGGAATGGAATGGAATGGAATGGAATGGAGGGGAGTGGAGTGGAGTGGAGTGGAATGGAATGGAATGGAATGGAATGGAATGGAATGGATTGGAGGGGAGTTGAGTAGAGTAGAGTGGAATAGAGTGGAATGGAAGAGAGTGGAATGGAATGGAGAGGAGTGGAGTGGAATGGAATGGAATGAAATGATGAAATGAAATGTGAGCTGAAATTTTGCCACTGCACTCCAGCCTGGGTGACAAAGTGAGATCCCGTAGAAAGAAAGCAAAGGAATGAAATGGAGTTGATTGGAATGGAATGGAATCGAGTGCAGTGGAGTGGAGTGGAGTGGAATGCAGTGAAGGGCAGTAGAGAGGAAGGGAATGGAATGGAATGGAATGAAATGGAATGGAATGGAATGGAGTGGAGTGCAGTGGAGTGGAATATAGTGGAATGGAATAGAGTGGAATGGAACTGAGTGGAGAGGAGTGGAATGGAATGGAATGGAATGGAATGGAATGGAATGGAATGGAATG
>NW_026652738.1:0-25892 GCF_009828535.3 Hylobates moloch
TCCATTCCATTCTCATCAATTGATATCCATTCTTCTCCACTTCTCTCCACTCCACTGCATTCCATTACTTCTCATTCGCCTACATTCCAGTCCATTCCATTCCATTCATTTCCTTTCCACTCCATTCCACTGCACTGCACTCAGTTCCTTTCTTCTCCATTCCGCTCCACTGCACTCCTTTGTACATTTTTCCATTCCATTCAATTATATTCCATTCCATTCCAATTCATTCCTATCCATTGTATTCTTTTCCACTAGAATCCACTCCATTCCACTCCAATGCATTCCATTCCATTTAATTAAATTGCAATCCACTCTTCTCCACTAAATTCCTCTTCACTCCACTGCATTCCAATCCTTCCCATTCACTTCTAGTCCTGTCCCCTCCATTCCATTCCGTTCCATTCCATTCCTTTCCATTCCATTCCGTTCCATTCCATTCTGTTCCATTCCATTCCATTCCATTCCATTCTTTTCCACTAGTTACTTTCCATTTCATTCCATTCCATTCCAATCCATTCCATTCCCCCCCATGCAACTGCACTAAAATCCACTGCATTCCATTCCATTCCATTGTATTGCATTCCATTCCATTACTTTCCATTCCATTCCATTCTACTCCAATCCACTCCACTCCAATCCACTGCATCCCATTCTATTCCATTCCATTCCATTGCATTAAACTCCCTTCAGTTCTAATCCACTCTTCTCTACTCCACTCCTCTCCACTCCACTGCATTCCATTCCTTCCCATTCACCTGCATTCCACTCTAATAATTTCCATTCCATTCCATTCCAGTGCATTCCACTCCACTCCACTCCCTTCCTTTCTTCTCCATTCCACTCCACTATACTACACTGCACTTTTTCACATTCCATTCCAATCCATTCCATTCCATGCCATTCTGTTCCATTCCATTCCATTCCATTCTTTTCCACTGGAATCCACTCCCCTGCTCTTCAATCCTTTTCTTTCTATTACATTCAATTCAAATCCACTCTTCTCCACTCCACTCCTCTCCACTCCACTGCATTCCATTCCTTCCCATTCACCTCCATTGCTGTCCAGTACATTCCATTCCATTCCACTCCATTCCCTTCCACTCCATTCCAATCCACTCCATTCCACTCTATTCCACTCCACTCCATTCCCTTCCTTTCTTCTCCATTCCACTCCATTGCAATCCACTGCCCTTTTCTCTATTCAATTTCTTCCCATTCGAATCCATTCCTTTCCATTCCATTCCAATCCATTCCATTCCAATCCATTCCATTCCAGTCCATTCCACTCCAATCCACTACCTTCCTTTCTTCTCCATACCACTCCACTAGACACCAGTGCAATTTTTCCCTTCCATTCCTTTCCATTCCATTCCAGTACATTCCATTCTATTCCACCTGAATCCCCTCCACTCCACTCCAATCCATTCCATTTCATTCCGTTGAATTCAAATCCACTCTTCTCCACTCCAGGCCTCTCCACTCCTGTGCCTTCCATTCCTTCTCATTCGCCTCCATTCCAGGCCACTCCATTCCATTCCATCCCATTTCATTCCACACCATTCTACTCCATTCCGTTCCCTTCCTTTCTTCTCCATTCCACTCCACTGCACTCCACTGCACTTTTTCTATTCTATTCCATTACATTACTTTCTATTCCATTCCATTCCATGCCATTCCATTCCATTCCTTTCTATTCCATTCCATTCAATGCCATTACATTGTATTCAATTTCATTCCATTCCATTCCGTTCCTTTCCATTCCATTCTTTTCAACTAGAATCCGCTCCACTCCACTCCAATCCATTGCATTCCATTCGATTCCCTTCAAATCCACTTTTCTCCACTCCAATCCTCTCCACTCCACTGCATTCCATTCTTTCCCATTCAGCTCCTTTCCAGTGCAGTCCACTCCATTCCTGTCCATTCCATTCCATTAAATTACACTCCATTCTTTTCCACTCCATTTCACTCCACTCCCCTCCCTTCGTTTCTACTCCATTCCACTCCAGTGCACTCCACTGCACTTTTTCCCATTCTATTCCATTGCATTGCATTGCATTCCATTCCATTCCTTTTGATTCGATTCCATTCCTTTCCAATCCATTCCTTTCCATTCCATTAAATTCCATTCCCCTCCACCCAATTCCATTCCCCTCCACCAAACTCAATTCCAATCCACTGCATTCCATTCTATTCTGTTCTATTCATTCCATTGCATTGCATTCCAATCAGTTCAAAACCACTCTTTTACACTCCATTCCTCTCCACTCCACTGCATTCCATTCCTTCCCATTCACCTCCATTCCAGTCTACTCCATTCCATTCCATTCCCTTCCATTCCATTCTATTCCATTCCTTTCCATTCCATTTCATTCCATTCCATTACTTTACATTACATTACATTACATTGCTTTCCCATCAATTCCATTCCATTCCATTCCCATCCTTCCATTCCATTCTATTCCATTCCATTTCATTCCATTCCATTATATTCCAGTAGTATCCACTCCACTCCTCTCTAATCCATGCCACTCCCTTCCATTCAATTCAAATCCACACTTCTCAACTCCACTCCTCTCCACTCCACTGCATTCCATGCCTTCCGATTCGCCTCAATTCCAGTCCACTCCATTCCATTCCATTCGACTGAATTCAATTTCATTCCATTCCATTCCATTCCACTCCATTTTATTCCATTCCATTCCATTCCATTGCATTCCATTCCACTCCACTGCACTCCCTTCCTTTCTTCTCCATTCAATTCCACTACACTCCACTGCTCTTTTTTCCATTCCATTCCATTCCACTGCACTCTACTCCACTCCGTTTCTTTCTTCTCCATTCCAATCCACTGCACTCCATTGCACTTTGTTCCATTCCATTCTATTGCATTGCTTTGCATTCCATTTCAATCCATTGCATTCCATTCCATTCGATTCTATTCCATTCCAATCCATTCCATTCCATTCCATTCCATTCCATTCCATTCCATTCCTTTCCATTGAATTCCATTACTTTCCAATCCATTCTGTTCCGTTGCATTCCATTCCGTATCTTTCCATTCGATTCCATTCCATTCCGCTCCATGAAACTGCTCTCCAATCCACTGCATTCCCTTCCATTCTATTCCATTGCATTCCATTCCATTCCACCAGAATCCACTCTACTCCCCTCCATTCCACTCCAATCCACTCCAATCCATTCCATTCCTTCCCATTCCACTATACTCCACTACACTCCACTACACTCTTCTCCATTCCATTCAATTCCAATACCCTGCACTCCACTCCACTGCATTCAATTCCATTCCATAAATTTTCATTCTGTTCCAGTGTTTTTCATTCCTTTCCATTGCTTTCCATTCCATTCCATTCTTCTCCAATACACTCCACTCCAATCCACTGCATTCCATTCCATTGCATTCCATTCCATTTAATTCAAATCCAGTCTTCTCCACTCCACTCCTCTCCACTCCACGGCAAAGAATTCTTCCCATTCAACTCAATTCCTGCCTACTCCATGATATTCCATTCTAGTCCTTTCAATTCCATTCCATTCCATTCCATTCCATTCCATTCCATACCACTTGGTTTTACTCCACTCCACTCCCTTTCTTTCTTCTCCATTGCACTCCATTACACTCCACTGCATTTTTTTCCATTTTATTCCATTCCATTCCATTCCATTTCATTCCACTCCACTCCATTCCATTCCATTCCATTCCATTCCACTCCGCTCCACTCCATTCCACTCCACTCCACTCCACTCCATTCCACTCCACTCCATTCCACTCCACTCCACTCCACTCCACTCCACTCCATTCCACTCCACTCCATTCCACTCCACTCCACTCCATTCCATTCCATTCCATTCCATTCCATTCCATTCCACTCCACTCCACTCCACTCCATTCCATTCCATTCCATTGCATTCCATTCCATTCCATTCTTTTCCACTAGATTCCACTCCACTCTACACCACAGAATAGAAAGAAGTTTCACAGAATGCTTCCATTCAGTTCTTATGGGAAGATATTTCGTTTTTCTTTATAGGCCTCAATGTTCTCCTAATGTCCACTTGCAGATTCCACAAAAGGTGTGTTTCAAAACTGCTCAATCAAAAGAAAGATTCAACCTGTTAGATGAATGCACAGATCATTAAGAAGTTTCACAGAATGGTTCTGTGTAGTTTTTGTGGGAAGATATTTCGTTTCTCACCGTAGGCCTCAAAGTTCCACAAATGTCCACTTGCAGATTCTACAAAAAGAGTGTTACAAAACAGCTCAATCAAAAGAAATGTTGAACTCTGTTAGATGAATGCACAGATCAGAAAGAAGTTTCACAGGATGCTTCTGTTAGTGTTTATTTGAAGATATTCCTTTTTCCACGTAGGCCTCAAAGCAATCAAAATATCCACTTGCAGATTCTACCAAAACTGTTAAAAAACAAGTCAATTAAAAGAAAGTTCAACTCCGTTAGATGAAAACACAGAACAGAGAATATTTTCACAGAATGCTTCTCTGTAGTTTTTCTGGAAAGATATTTCATTTTTCACCATATGCCTCAGTGTTCTCGAAATATCCTCTTGCAGATTCTGCAATAACAGTGTCTCAAAACTGCGCAATCAAAAGAAACTTTAAACTCAGTTAGATGAACGTACAGATTAGAAAAAAGTTTCACACAATGCTTCTGTGTAGTTTTTATGGGAAGGTATAACGTTTTTCAGCGTTGGCCTCAATGTTCGTCAAATGTCCACTTGCAGATTCTACAAAAAGTGTGTTTCAAAACTGCTCAATCAAAAGAAAGGATCAACTCCATTAGATGAATGCACAGATCAGAACGAAGTTTCACAGAATGCTTCTGTGTAGTTTCTATGAGAAGATATTACGTTTTTCGACATAGGCCTCAATATTCCCCGAATTTCCACATCCAGATTCTACAAAAAGAGTGTTTCAAAACAGCTCAATCAAAAGAAATGTTCAGCTCTGTTACATGAACGCACAGATCTGAAAGAAGTTTCACAGAATGCTTCTGTGTAGTTTTTATGGGAAGATATTTTGTTTTTCACCATAGGACTCAATTTTCTCCAAATATCCACTTGCAGATTCCACAAAAAGAGTGTTTCAAAACCGCTCAATCAAAGGAAAGGTTCAACACAGTGAGATGAATGCACAGATTAGAGTGAAGTTTCACAGAATGCTTCCGTGCAGTTTTTACTGGAAGATATTTCGTTTTTCACCGAAGGCCTCAAAGTTCTGCCAATGTCCACTTGCAGATTCTACAAAAAGAGTGTTACAAAACAGATCAATCAAAGGAAAGGTTAAACTCTGTTAGATGAATGCACAGATCAGAAGCAAGTTTCACAGAATGCTTCTGTGTAGTTTTTATTTGAAGATATTCCTTTTTGCAGGATAGGCCTCAAAGGGCTCAAAATGTCCACTTGAAGATTCTACAAAAAGAGTGTTTAAAAACTGCTCAATCAAAAGAAAGGTTCTACTCTGTGAGCTGAATGCACCGAATAGAAAGAAGTTTCACAGTATGCTTCTGTGTAGTGTTTATGGGAAGATATTTCGTTTTTCACCGTAGGCCTCAATGTTCTCCTAATATCCACTTTCAGATTCTACAAAGAGTGTTTCAAAACTGCTCAATCAAAAGTAAGGTTCAACTCTGTTAGATGAATGCAGAGATCAGAAAGAAGTTTCACAGAATGCTTCCGTGAAGTTTTTAAGGGAAGATATTTCTTTTTTCACCATAGGGCTCGAAGCTCTAGAAATATCCAATTGCAGATTCTACAAAAAGCCTGTTTCAAAGCTGCAGAATCAAAAGAAAGGTTAAACCCTCTGAGATGAATGCACAGTTCACAAAGAAGTGTCACAGATTACTTCTGTGTAGTTTTTATTTGAAGATATTCCTTTTTCCACGATAGGCCTGAAAGCGCTCCAAATGTCCACTTGCAGTTTATACAAAAAGAGTGTTTCAAAACTGCTCAATCAAAAGAAAGGTTCAAGTCTCTGATATGAATGCAGAGAATAGAAAGAATTTTCACAGAAGTATTCTGTGTAGTTTTTACTTGAAGATATTACGTTTTTCATTATAGGCCTCAAAGATCTCCAAATGTCCACTTGCAGAATCTGCAAAAACAGTGTTTCAAAACTGCTCAATCAAAAGAAAGTTTCTAATCTGTTACATGAATGCACAGATCAGAAAGAAGTTTCACAGAATGCTTCTGTGTAGTTTTAATGGGAAGATATTTCATTTTTCACCATAGGCCTCAATGTTCTCCAAATATCCACTTGCAGATTCTACAAAAAGAGTGTTTCAAAACTGCTCAATCAAAAGTAAGGTTCAACTCAGTGAGATGAATGCACATATCAGAAAGAAGTTTCACAGAATGCTTCTGCATAGTTTTTATTTGTAGATATTTCTTTTTGCACGATAGGCCTCAAAGCGCTTCAAATGTCCACTTGCAGATTCTACAAAAAGAGTGTTTCAAAACCGCTCAATCAAAACTAAGGTTCAACTCTGTTAGATAAATGCACAGATCAGAAAGAAGTTTCACAGAATGCTTCCGTGTAGTTTTTATGGGAAGATATTTCTTTTTTCAGCATAGGCCTCAAAGCTCTTGAAATATCCAATTGCAGATTCTACAAAAAGCTTGTTTCAAAGATGCACAATCAAAAGAAAGGTTAAACTCTCTGAGATGAAAGCACAGTTCATAAAGAAGTTTCACAGATTACTTCTGTGTAGTTTTTATTTGAAGATATTCCTTTTTCCACCATAGGCCTCAAAGCGCTTCAAATGTCCACTTGCAGTTTATACAAAAAGAGTGTTTCAAAACTGCTGAATCAAAAGAAAGGTTCAAGTCTGTGAGATGAATGCAGAGAATAGAAAGAATTTTCACAATAGTATTCTTTGTAGTTTTTACTTGAAGATATTTCCTTTTTCACCATAGGCCTCAACGATCTCCAAATGTCCACTCGCAGATTCTACAAAAGGTGTGTTTCAAAACAGATCAATCAAAATAAAGTTTCCACTCTGTAAGATGAAAGCACAGATCAGAAAATAGTCTCACAGAATGCTTCTCTGTAGTTTTTATTTGAAGATATTCCTTTTTCCATTATAGCCCTGAAAGTGCTCCAAAAGTCCACTTGCAGATTCTACAAAAAGAGCATTTCAAAACATCTCAATCAAAAGTAAGTTTCAACTCTTTTAGCTGAAATCACAGATCAGAAAGAAGTTTTACACAATGCTTCTGTGTGGTTTTTACTTGAAGATATTTCGTTTTTCACTATTGGCCTCAATGTTCTCCAAAAGTCCACTTGCAGATTCTACAAAAAGAGTGTCTCAAAACTTCTCAATCAAAAGAAAGGTTCTAATCAGTGATGTGAACGCACAGAATACAAAGAAGTTTCACAGAATGCTTCTGTGTAGTTTTTATGGGAATATATTTCGTTTTCCACCGTAGGCCTTAATATTCTCCAAGTGTCCACTTGCAGATTCTACAAAAAGAGTGTTTCAAAATAGGTCAATCAAAAGAAAGGTTCCTCTCTGTAAGATGAATGCGCAGATCAGAAAGTAGTTTCACAGAATGCTTCTGTGTGGTTTTTATTTGAAGATATTCCTTTTTCCATTATATGCTTGAAAGCGCACCAAATATCGACATGTAGTTTCTACAAAAAGTGTGTTTCAAAACTGCTCAATCAAAAGAAAGTTTCTACTCTGTGAGATGAATATAAAGAATAGAAATAAGTTTCACAAATGCTTCTGTGTAGCTTTTATGGAAAGATATTTCATTTTTCACCGTAAAACTCAATGTTCTCCAAATGTCCACTTGCAGAATCTTCAAAAAGTGTGTTTCAAAACAGTTCAATCAAAAGAAAGTTGCAAATCTGTTAGATGAATGCACAGAAAAGAGAAAAGTTTCACGGAATGCTGCTGTGTAGTTTTTATGGGAAGATACTTCATTTTTCAGTACAGGCCTCAATGTTCTCGAAATGTCCACTTGCAGATTCTACAAAAAGAGTGTTTCAAAACAGCTCAATCATAAGAAATGTTCCACTCTGTTAGATGAATGCTCAGATCAGAAAGGAGTTTCACAGAATGCTTCTGTGTAGTTTCTATGAGAAGATATTTCATTTTTCACTATAGGCCTCAATGTTCTCCAAATGTTTATATGCAGATTCTACAAAAAGAGTGTTTCAAAACTGCTGAACCAAAAGGCAGGTTGTACTCTGTGAGATGAATACCTAGAATAGAAAGAAGTTTCACAGAATGCTTCTGTGTAGATTTTATTTGAAAATAATCCTTTTTCCACAATAGGGATCAATGTTCTCCAAATGTCCACTTGCAGATTCTACAAAAAGAGTGTTTAAAAACAGCTCAATCAAAAGAGGTTCACCTCTATTAGATGAAAACACAGATCAGAAAGAAGTTTCACAGAAAGCTTCTGTGTAATTTTTACTTGAAGATATTTCGTTTTTCACTATAGGCCTCAAAGTTTTCAAAATGTCCACTTGCAGATTCTCCAAGAAGTGTGTTTCAAAACAACTCAACCAAAAGAAAGGTTCAACTCTGTTAGATGAATGCACAGAACAGAGAAAAGTTTCACAGAATGCTTCAGTGTAGTTTCTAGGGGAAGATATTTCGTTTTTCACTATAGGGCTATATGTTCTCCAAATGTCCACTTGCAGATCCCACAAAAAGAGTGTTTCAAAACAGCCCAATCAAATGAAACGTTGAACTCTGTTAGATGAATGCTCAGATCAGAAAGAAGTTTCACATAATGCTTCTGTGTAGCTTTTATTTGAAGATATTCCATTTTCCACGATAGGCATAAAAGCACTCCAAATGTCCACTTGCAGGTTCTACAAAAAGAGTGTTTCAAAACTGCTCAATCAAAAGAAAGGGTCTACTCTGTGAGGTGAATGCACAGAATAGAAAGAAGTTTCACAAAATTCTTCTGTTTAGTTTTTATGGGACGATATTTCATTTTTCACTGTAGTTCTCAATGTTCTCCAAATGTCCACTTGCAGATTCTACAAAAACAGTGTCTCAAAACTGGTCAATCAAAAGAAAGGTTCTACTCTGTGAGGTGAATGTACAGAATAGAAAGAAGTTTCACAGAATGCTTCTGTGTAGTTTTTATGACAGAATAGAAAGAAGTTTCACAGAATGCTTCTGTGTAGTTTTTATGGGAAGATATTTCGTTTTTCACTGTAGGCCTCAATGTTCTTCAAATGTCCACTTGTAGATTCTTCAAAAAGAGTGTTTCAAAACAGCTCAATCTAAAGAAAGTTGCAACTCTGTTAGATGAATGCACAGAACAGAGTAAAGTTTCACAGAATGCTTCCATGTAGTTTTTATGGGAAGATATTCCGTTTTTCACTATAGGCCTCAATGTTCTCCAAATGTCCACTTGCAGATTCTACAAAAACAGTGTTTCAAAACAGCTCAATCAAAAGAAAGGTTTCACTCTGTTAGAAGAAAGTACATATCAGAAAGAAGTTTCACAGAATGCTTCTGTGTAGTTTTTATTTGAAGATATTCCTTTTTCTGCGATAGGCCTCAAAGCGCTGCAAATGTCCACTTCCAGATTGTACGAAAAGATTGTTTCAAGACTGCTCAATCAAAAGAAAATTTCAACTCTGTGAGATGAATGCACAGAATAAAACGAAGTTTCACAGAATTCTTCTGTGTAGTTTTTATGGGAAGATATTTCGTTTTTCACCATAGGCCACAATATTCTCCAACTGTCCACTTGCAGATTCTACAAAATGAGTGTTTCAAATCTGCTCAATTAAAAGAAAGGTTCAACTCTGTGAGATGAATGCACAGAATAGAAAGAAGTTTCACAGAATGCTTCCGTGTACTTTCTATGGGAAGATATTTCCTTTTTCACCGTAGGCCTCAATGTTCTCCAAATGTCCACCTGTAGATTCTACAAAAAGCGTATTTCAAAACAGCTCAATCAAAAAAAGGTTCAACTCTGTTAGATGAATGCACGGAACAGAGTAAAGTATCACAGAATGCTTCTATGTAGTTTTTACTTGAAGATATTTGGTTTTTCATAATAGGCCTCAATGTTGTCCAGATGTGCTCTTGCAGATTCAACAAAAAGAGTGTTTCAAAACTGCTCCATCAAAAGATTCATTCTACTCTGTGAGATGAATGCACAGAATAGAAAGAAGTTTTGCTGAATGCTTCTGTGTTGTTTTTATGGAAGCTATTTCGTTTTTTCATGGTAGGCCTCAGTGTTCTCCAAATGTCCACTTGCAGATTCTACAGAAAGAGGGTTTCAAAACAGCTCAATCAAAAGAAAGTTTCAACTCTGTTAGATGAATGCACAGAACAGAGAAAAGTTTCACAGCATGCTTCTCTGTAGTTTTTATGGGAAGATATTTCGTTTTTCAATATAGGCCTCAATGTTCTCCAACTGTCCACTTGCAGATTATACAAAAAACAGTGTTTCAAAACAGCTCAATAAAATGAAAGTTAGAACTCTGTTAGATGAATGCACAGAACAGAGAAAAGTTTCACAGAATGCTTCTGTGTAGTTTTTACTTAAAGATGTTTCATTTTACACTATAGGCCTCAATGTTCTCCAAATGTCCAATTGCAGATTCTACAAAAAGTCTGTTTCAAAACAGCTCAATCAAAAGAAAGTTTCAATTCTGTTAGATGAATGCACAGATCAGAAAGGAGTTTAACAGAATACTTCCGTGTAGTTTTTATGGGAAGATATTTCGTTTTTCACCGTAGGCCTCACTATTCTCCAAATGTCCACTTGCAGATTGTATATAATATGTGTTTCAAAACAATTCAATCAAAAGAAAGGTTCAACGCTGTTAGTAGAATCCACAGAACAGAGAAAAGTTTCACAGAATGCTTCTGTGTCATTTTTATGGGAAGATACTTCGTTTTTCACTGTTGGCCTCAATATTCTCGAAATGTCCACTTGCAGATTCTACAAAAAGAGGGTTTGAAAACAGATCAAACAAAAGAAAGGTTCACCGCTGTTGGATGAATGCACAGGTCAGAAAGAAGTTTCACAGAATGCTTCTGTGTAGTTGTTATTTGAAGATATTCCCTTTTCCACGATAGGCCTCAAAGTGATCCAAATGTCAACTTGGAGATTCTACAAAAAGAGTGTTTCAAAACTGCTCAATCAAAAGGAAGGTTCTATTCTGTGAGGTAAATGCACAGAAAAGAAAGAAGTTTCACAGAATTCTTCTGTTTAGTTTTTATGGGAAAATATTAAGTATTTCACCACAGTCCTCAATATTCTCAAAATGTGCACTTGCAGATTCTACAAAGTTTGTTTCAAAACAGCTCAATCAAAAGAAATGTTCAGCTCAGTTTAATGAATGCACAGATCAGAAAGAATTTTCACAGAATGCTTCTGTATAGTTTTTATGGTAAGGTATAACGTTTTTCACCATAGGCCTCAATGTTCTCCAAATGTCCACTTGCAGATTCTACAAAAAGAGTGTTTCCAAACTTCTTAATCAAAAGAAATTTTCAACTCCATGAAATGAATGCACAGAATAGAAGGAAGCTTCACTGAATGCTTCTGTGTAGTTTTTCTGGGAAGATATTTCGTTATTCACCACAGAACTCAAAGATCTGAAATGTTCACTTGCAAATTCTACAAAAAGAGTGTTTCAAAACTGCTCAATCAAAAGAAAGGTTCTACTCTTTGAGATGAATGCAAAAAATAAAAAGAAATTTCACAGAATGCTTCTGTGTAGTTTTTATGGAAAGATATTTCGTTTTTCACAGTGTGCCTCAATGTTTTCCAAATGTCCACTTGCAGATTCCAAAAAAAGTGTTTCAAAACAGATCAATCAAAAGAAACTTTCAACTCTGTTAGATGAATGCACAGACCAGAAAGAAGTTTCACAGAATGCTTCTGTGTAGTTTTTATTTGAAGATATTCCTTTTTCCTCAATAGACAACAAAGGGCTCCAGATGTCCACTTGCAGATATTACAAAAAGAGTATTTCCAAACTGCTGAATCAAAAGGAAGGTTCTACTCTGTGAGATGAATGCACAGAATAGAAAGAAGTTTCACAGAATGCTTCTGTGTGGTTTTTATGGGAAGATATTTTGTTTTCTCACCCTAGCCTTCAATATTCTCCAAATGTCCACTTGCAGATTCTACAAAAAGAGTGTTTCAAAACAGCTCAATCAAGAAAAAGTTTCAACTCTGTCAAATGAATGCACAGAACAGAGAAAAGTTTCACAGAATGATTCTGGGCAGTTTTTATCGGAAGATATTTCATTTTTAACTATTGGCCTCAATATTCTCCAAATGTCCACTTGCAGATTCTACAAAAAGAGTGTTTCAAAACACCTCAATCAAATGAAAGGTTGACCTCTGTTACATGAATGCACAGATGAGAAAGAAGTTTCACAGAATACTTCTGTGTAGTTTTCATGGGAAGAAATTTCATTTTTCACTATGGGACCACTGTTCTCCAAATGTCCACTTGCAGATTCTACAAAAAGACTGTTTCAAAACAGCTCAATCAAAAGAAAGGTTCAACTCTGTTTGATGAATGCACAGATCAGGAACAAGTTTCACAGAATGCTTCTGTGTAGTTTTTATGGAAAGATATTTCATTTTTCACCAAAGGCCTCAATGTTCTCCAAATGTCCTCTTGCAGATTATACAAAAAGAGTGTTTCAAAATTGCTCAATGAAAAGAAATGTTCAACACTGTGAGTTGAATGCACGGATCAGGAAAAAGTTTCACAGAATACTTCTGTGTAGTTATTATTTGAAGATAATCCTTTTTCCTACATAGGCCTCAAAGCGCTCCAAATGTCCACTTGCAGATTCTACAAAAAGAGTGTTTCAAAACAGCTCAATCAAAAGAAAGTTTCAAGTCTGTTAGATGAATGCACAGATCAGAAAGAAGTTTCACAGAATTCTTCTGTGTAGTTTTTATGGGAAGATATTTCGTTTTTCACTATAGGTTTCAATTTTCTCCAAATGTCCACTTGCAGATTCTACAAAAAGTGTGTTTCAACACTGGGCAATCAAAAGAAAGGTTAAAATCTGTTAGTTGAATGCACAGATTAGAAAGAAGTTTCACAGAATGCTTCTGAGTAGTTTTTATACGAAGATATTTCATTTTTTACAATAGGCCTCAATACTCTCCTAATGTCTACTTGCAGATTCTACAAAAAGAATGTTTCAAAATTGCTCAATCAAAGAAAGTTTCATCTCTGTGAGATGAATGCACAGAATAGAAAGACGTTTCACATAATGCTTCGGTTTAGTTTTTTTGGGAAGACATTTCTTTATTCACCATAGGCCTCAAAACTCTCGAAATGTCCACTGGTGGATTCTGCAAAAACAGTTTCAAAACAGCTCAATCAATGAAAGCTTCTACTCTGTGAGCTGAATTCATAGAATAGAAGGACCTTTCAGAGAATGCTTCTTTGTTGTTTTTATGGGAAGATATTTGTTTTTCACCATAGGGCTCACTGTTCTCCAAATGTCCACTTGCAGATTCTACAAAAAGAGTGTTTCAAAAGAGATCATTAAAAAAAAGGTTCAACTCCATTAGATGAATGCACAGATGAGAATCTAGTTTCACAGAATACTTCTGTCTATTTAGTATTTGAAGATAATCCTTTTTCCTCCACAGGCCTCAATGTGCTCCAAATGTCCACTCACAGATTCTACAAAAGGAGTGTTTCAAAACAGCTCAATCAATTGAGAGGTTCAAATCTGTTAGGTGAATGCACAGATCAGAAAGAAGTTTCACAGAATTCTACTGTGTAGTTTTTATGGGAAGATATATCGTTTTTCACTATAGGTCTCAATGTTCTCCAAATGTCCACTTGCAGATACTACAAAACGTGTGTTTCTACACTGCCCAATCAAAAGAAAGGTTAAACTCTGTTAGTTGAATGCACAGATTAGAAAGAAGTTTCACAGAATGCTTCCGTGTAGTTTTTATGGGAAGTTATTACGTTTTTGACCGTATGCCTCAATGTTCTCCAAATGTCCAGTTACAGATTTTACAAAAAGTGTGTTTCAAAACACCTCAATCAAAAGAGAGGTTCCACTCTGTTAGATGAATGCACAGATGAGAAAGAAGTTTCACAGAATGCTTCTGTGTAGTTTTTATGGGAAGATATTTGGTTTTTCACCATAGGCATCAATGTTCTCCAAATGTCCACTTGCAGATTGTACAAAAATACAGTTTCAAAACTGCTCAATCAAAAGAAAGGTTCAACTCTGTGAGATGAATGTACAGAATAGAAAGAAGTTTCACAGAATACTTCTACGTAGTTTTTATGGGAAGATATATCGTTTTTCACTGTAGGCCTCAACTTTCTCCAAATGTCCACTTGCAGATTCTACAAAAAAGTGTGTCTCAAAACAGCTCAATCAAAAGAAAGGTTCAACTATGTTAGATGAATGCACAGAACAGAGAAAAGTTGTACAGAATGCTTTGGTGTAGTTTTTACTTGAAGATATTTCATTTTTCACTATAGGCCTCAATGTTCCCCAAATGTCCACTTGCAGATTCTACAAAAATAGTGTTTGAAAACTGCTCAATCAAAAGAAAGATTCAACACTGTGAGGTGAATGCATAGAATAGAAAGAAGTTTCACAGAATGCTTCTGTGTAGTGTTTATTTGAAGATATTCCTTTTTCCACGATTGGCCTCAAAGCACTCAAATGTCCCCTTGCAGATTCTACAAAAAATGTGTTTCAAAACTGCTCAATAAAAAGAAAGATTCTACTCTGTGAGATGAATGCACAGAACAGAAAGAAGTTTTACAGAATGCTTCTGTGTAGTTTTTATGGGTAGATATTTCGTTTCTCACCGTAGGCCTCAATATTCTCCAAATATCCAGATGCAGAGTCTACAAAAAGAGTGTTACAAAACAGCTCATTCAAAAGAAACTTTCAACTCTGTTACATAAATGCACAAATCCAAGATAAGTTTCACAGAATGCTTCTGTGTAGTATTTATGGGAAGATATTTTGTTTTTCACCGTAGGCATCAATGTTCTCCAAATGTCAACTTGCAGATTCTACAAAAAGAGTGTTGCAAAACAGCTCAATGCAAAGAAACTTTCAACTCTGTTAGATGAATGCATAGATCAGAAAGAAGTTTCCCAGAATGGTTCTGTGTAGTTTTTATGTGAAGATATTTCGTTTTTCACCGTAGGCCTCAAAGCTCTCAAATGTCCACTTGTAGATTCTACGAAAAGAGTTTTTCAAAACTTCTCAATCAAAAGAAAAGTTCTACTTTGTGAGATGAATGCACAGAATAGAAAGAAGTTTCACAGAATGCTTCAGTGCAGTTTTTATGGGGAGATATTTTGTTTTTCACCATAGGCCTCAATGTTCTCCAAATGTCCACTGGCAGATTCTACAAAAAGAGTGTTTCAAAACAGCTCAATCAAAAGAAAGGTTTCACTCTGTTAGATGAAAGTACAAATCAGAAAGAAGTTTCACAGAAAGCTTCTGTGTACTTTTTAGTTGAAGATATTTCATTTTTCCCTATTGGCCTCAATATTCTCCAAATGTCCATTTGTAGATTCTACAAAAAGTGTGTTTCAAAACTGCCCAATCAAAAGAAATGTTAAGCTCTGTGAGGTGATTGCACAGAATAGAACAAAGTTTCACAGAACTATTCTGTATAGTTTTACTTGAAGATTTTTCGTTTTTCACTATAGGCTTCAATGTTATCCAAGTGTCCACTTGCAGATTCTACAAAAAGAGTGTTTCAAAAAGATCAAACAAAAGAAAGTTTCAACTCTGTGAGATGAATGCACAGATCAGAAAGAAGTTTCACAGAATGCTTCAGTGTAGTTTTTATTTGAAGATATTACTTTTTCCACGATAGGCCTCATAGTGCTCCAAATGTCAATTTGCAGCTTCTACAGAAAGAGTGTTTCAAAACTCCTCAATCAAAAGTAAGGTTCAACTCTGTTAGTTGAACGTACAGATCAGAAAGTAGTTTCACAGAATGCTTCTGAGTAGTTATTATTTGAAGATATTCCTTTTTCCACGATAGGCCTCAAAGCGCACAAAATGTCCACTTACAGGTTCTACAAAGAGAGTGTTTCAAAACTGCTCAATCAAAAGAAAGGTTCTACTCTGTGAGATGAATGCACAGAATAGAAAGAAGTTTCACAGAATTCTTCTGTGTAGTTTTTCTGGGAAGATATTTCGTTTCTCACCATTGGCCTCAATTTTCTCCACATGTCGACTTGCAGATTCTAGAAAAAGAGTGTTTCAAAACAGCTCAATCAAAAGAAAAGTAAAACTCAGTTGGTTGAATGCACAGAACAGAGAAAAGTTTCACAGAAAGCTTCTGTGTACTTTTTATTGGTATATATTTCATTTTTCACTATAAGCCGCAATGTTCTCCAAATGTCCACTTGCAGATTCTACAAAAAGATTGTTTCAAAACTACTCAATCAAAAGAAAGCTTCAACTCTGTGAAATGAAGGCACAGAATAGATGGAAGCTTCACTGATTTATTCTGTGCAGTTTTTATGGGAAGATATTTTGTTATTCACCACAGGTCTCAAAGGTCTCCCGATGTCCACTTGCAAATTCTACAAAAAAGTGTTTGAAAACTGCTCAATCAAAAGAAAGGCTCTACTCTGTGAGATGAATGCAAAGAATAAACAGAAGTTTCACAGGATGCTTCTGCGTAGTTTTAATGGGAAGATATTTCGTTTTTCACCATAGGCCTCAATGTTCTCCAAATGTCCACTTGCAGATTCTAAAAAAGAGTGTTTCAAAACAGCTCAATCAAAACAAAATTTCAACTCTGTTAGATGAATGAACAGATCTGAAAGAAGTTTCATAGAATGCTTCGGTGTAGTTTTTACTTGAAGATATTTCATTTTTCTCAATAGGCCTCAATGTTCTCCAAATGTCCACTGGCAGATTGTACAAAAAGAGTGTTTCAAAACTGCTCGATAAAAAGAAAGTTTCAACTGTGTGAGATGAATGCGCAGAATTGAAAGAAGTTTCACACTATGATTCTCTTTCATTTTTATGAGAAGATATTTCGTTTTTCACCATAGGCCTTGATGTTCTCCAAATGTGCACTTCCAGATACTACAAAAAGAGTGTTTCAAAACTGTTCAATCAAAAGAAAGCTTCCACTCTGTTAGATGAATTCACAGATCAGAAAGAAATTTCACAGAATGCTTCTGTGTAGTGTTTATTTGAAGATATTCCTTTTTCCACGATTGGCCTGAAAGCACTGCAAATATCCACTTGTGGATTCTAAAAAAAGAGTGTTTCAAAACTGCTCGATCAAAAGAAAGGTTCTACTCTGTGTGGTGAATTCACAGAATAGAACGAAGTTTCACCGAATTCTTCTGTTTAGTTTTTATGGGAAGATATTTCGTTTTTCACCATAGGCCTCAATATTCTCCAAATGCCCACTTGCAGATTCTACAAATGAGTGTTTCAAAACAGCTCCATCAAAGGAAGGTTGAACTCTGTTAGATGAATGCACAGGTCAGAAGTTTCACAGAATGCTTCTGTGTATTTTTTATTTGAAGATATTCATTTTTTCACGATACACCTCAAAGCACTCCAAATGTCCACATGCAGATTCTATAAAAGGAGTGTTTCAAAACTGCTCAATCAAAAGAGAGGTTCTACTCTGTGAGATGAACGCACAGAATAGAAAGAAATTTCACAGAATGCTTCTCTATAGTTTTTAAGGGAAGATAATTCGTTTTTCACCATAAGCCTCAATATTCTCCAAATGTCCACTTGCAGATCCTACAAAAAGTGTGTTTCAAAACAGATCAATCACAAGAAAGATTCAACTCTGTTGGATGAATGCACAGATCAGAAAGAAGTTTCACAGCATGCTTCTGTGCAGTTCTTATTCGAAGATATTCCTTTTTCCACAATAGGCCTCAAAGTTTTACAAATGTCCACTTGCACATTCTAAAAAAAGAGTGTTTCAAAACTGCTAAATCAAAAGAAAGGTTCTACTCTGCGAGGTGAATGCACAGAATAGAAAGCAGTTTCACAGAATTCTTCTGTTTAGTTTTTATGGGAAGATATTTCATTTTTCACCATAGGCCTGAATTTTCTCCAAATGTCCACTTGCAGATTCTACACAAAGAGTGTTGCAAAACAGCTCAATCAAAAGAAATGTTCAACTCTGCAGCATGAATGCACAGATCAGAAAGTAGATTCACAGAATGCTTCTGTGTAGTTTTTGTGGTAAGATATTTCATTTTTCACCATAGGCCTCAAGGTTCTCCTAATGTCCACAAGCAGATTCTACAAAAACAGTTTTTCAAAACTGTTCAACCAAAAGAAATATTCAACTCTGTGAGATGAATGCACAGAACAGAAGGAAGTTTCACTGAATGCTTCTGTGTAGTTTTTATGGGAAGATATTTTGTTATTCACCATAGGCCTCAAAACTCTCAAAATATCCACCGGCAAATTCTACAAAAAGAGTGTTTCAAAACTGCTCAATCAAAAGAGAGGTTCCACTCTGTGAGATGAATGCACAGAATAGAAAGAAGTTTCACAGAATGCTTCTGTGTAGTTTTTATGGAAGATATTTCGTTTTTCACCGTAAGCCTCCATGTTCTCAAAATCTACACTTGCAGATTCTACAAAGAGAGTGTTTCAAAACAGCTCAATCAAAAAAAGTTTCACCTCTGTTAGAGGAATGCACAGAACAGAGAAAAGTCTCACAGAATCCTTCTGTGTAATTTTTACTTGAAGATATTTCGTTTTTCACTATTGGCCTCAATGTTCTCCAAAGGTCCTCATGCAGATTCTTCAAAAAGAGTGTTTCAAAACTGCTCAACCAAAAGACAGATTCAACTCTGTGAGATGAATGCACAGAACAGTAGGAAGCTTCACTGAATGCTTCTGTGTAGGTTTTATGGGAAGATATTTCATTATTCACTACAGGCTTCAAAGCTCTCCAAATGTCCACTTTCAAATTCTACAAAAAGAGTGTTTCAAAACTGCTCAATCAAAAGAAACGTTCTACTCTGTGAGATCAATGCATTGAATAGAAAGAAGTTTCACAGAATGCCTCTGTGTTGTTTTTATGGGAAGATATTTCGTTTTTCACCATAGGCCTCAATGTTCTCCAAATGTCCCCTTGCAGATTATACAGAAAGAGTGTTTCAAAACAGCTGAATCAAAAGAAAGCTTCCTCTCTGTAAGATGAATGCACAGATCAGAAAGAAGTTTCAAAGAATGCTTCTGTGTAGTTTTTATTTGAAGATATACCTTTTTCCACGATAGGACTGAAAGCACTCCAAATGTCCACTTGCAGATTCTATAAAAAGAGTGTTTCAAAACTGCTCAATCTAAAGAAAGGTTCTACTCTGTGAGATGAATGCACAGAAAAGAAAGGAGTTACACAGAATGTTTCTGTGTAGTTATTATGGGAAGATATTTCGTTTTTCACCATACGCCTCAATGTTCTCCAAATGTCCACTTGCAGATTCTACAAAAAGAGTGTTTCCAAAGAGCTCAATCAAAAGAAAGGTTCAACTCTGTGAGATGAATGCATAGAATAGAAAGTAATTTCTCAGAATACTTCTATGTAGTTTTTATGGGAACATATTTCATTTTTCAACGTAGGCCTCAACATTCTCCAAATGTGCACTTGCAGATTCTACAAAAAGTGTGTTTCAAAACACCTCAATCAAAAGAAAGGTTCAACTCTGTTAGACGAATGCACAGAACAGAGAAAAGTTTCACAGAATGCTTCTGTGTGTTTTTTTGTGGGAAGATATTTCATTTTCAACTATAGGCCTCAATGGTCTCCAAATGTCCACTTTCAGATTATACAAAAAGAGTGTTTCAAAACACCTCATTCAAAAGAAAGATTCAGCTTTGTTAGATGAACGCATGGAACAGAGAAAAGTTTCACAGAACGCTTCTGTGTGTTTTTTATGGGAAGATATTTCGTTTTTCACAAGAGGCCTCAATGTTCTCCAAATGTCCACTTGCAGATTCTACAAAAAGTGTGTTTCAAAACAGATCAATCAAAAGAAAAGTTGAACTCTGTTGGATGAATGCACAGATCAGAAAGAAGTTTCACAGAATGCTTCCATCTAGTTTTTAAGATATTCCTTTTTCAACGATAGGCCTCAAAGCACAGCAAATGTCCACTTGCAGATTCTACAAAAAGATTGTTTCAAAACTGCTCAATCAAAAGAAAGGTTCTACTCCATGAGGTTAATTCACAGAATAGAAAGAAGTTTCACAGAATTCTTCTGTTTAGTTTTTATGGGAAGATATTTCATTTTTCACCATAGGCCACAATATTCTCCAAATGTCCAGTTCCAGATTCTACAAAAAGAGTGTTTCAAAACAGCTCAATCAAAAGAAATTTTAAACTCTGTCAGATGAACCTACAGATCAGCAAGAAGTTTCACAGAATGCTTCCTTGTAGTTTTTAAGGGAATATATTTCTTTTTTAACCTTAGGCCTCAATGCTCTAGAAATTTCCAATTGCAGATTCTACAAAAAGCCTGTTTCAAAGCTGCACAATCAAAAGAAATGTTCCACTCTCTGAGATGAATTCATAAAGTAGTTTCACAGATTACTTCTGTGTAGTTTTTGTTTGAAGATATTTCTTTTTCCATGATAGGCCTCAAAGCGCTCCAAATGTCCACTTGCAGATTATAGAAAAAGAGTGTTTCAAAACTGCTGAATCAAAAGAAATGTTCAACTCTTTGAGTTGTATGCAGAGAATAGAGAGAATTTTCACAGAAATATTCCGTGTAGTTTTAATTGAAGATATTTTGTTTTTCACCATAGGCCTCAAATCTTTCCAAATGTCCACTTGCAGATTCTACAAAAAGAGTGTTTCAAAACTGCTCAGTAAAAAGAAAGGTTCTGCTCAGTGAGATGAATGCACAGAATAGAAAGAAGTTTCACAGATTTCTTCTGTGTAGTTTTTATTTGAAGATATTCCTTTTTCCATGAGAGGCCTCAATATTCTCCAATTGTCTACTTGCAGTTAGTACAAAAAGAGTGTTTCAAAACTGTTCAGTCAAAAGAAAGTTTCAACTCTGTGAGATGAATGCAGAGAATACAAAGAATTTTCACAGAAGTATTCTCTGTAGTTTTTATTTGAAGACATTTCATTTTTCCCCATAGGCCTCAAAGATCTCAAATGTCGACATGCAGATTCTACAGAAAGAGTGTTTCAAAACTGCTCATCAAAAGAAAGTTTCTACTCTGTGAGATGAATGCACAGGATAGAAAGAAATTTCACAGAATGCTTCTGTGTAGTTTTTATGGGAAGATATTTAGTTTTTCACCACTGGCCTCAATATTCTCCAAATGTCCACTTGCAGATTATACAAAAAGAGAGTTTCAAAACAGCTAAATCAAAAGAATGGTTCAACTCTGTTACATTAATGCACAGATTAGAAAAGTAGTTTCACAGAATGCTTTTGTGGAGTTTTTATTTGAAGGTATTCCTTTTTCCATGATAGGCCTCAAAGCGCTCCAAATGTCCACTTGCAGATTCTACAAAAGAGTGTTTCAATACTGATCAATCAAAAGAATGGTACTACTCTGTGAGGTGAATGCACAGAATTGAAAGTCCTTTCACACAATGCTTCTGTGTAGTTTTTATGGGAAGATATTTCGTTTTTCACCGGAGGCCTCAATATTCTACAAATGTGCCCTTGCAGATTCTATGAAAAGAGTGTCTCAAAACACCTCAGTGAAAAGAAAGGTTGAACTCTTTTAGATGAATGCACAGATCAGAATGAAGTGTCACAGAATGCTTCGGTGTAGTATTTACTTGAAGATATTTCGTTTCTCAACATAGGCTTCAAAGCGCTCCAAATGTCCACTTTCAGATTCCACAAAAAGAGTGTTTCAAAAGTGCTCCATCAAAAGATACATTCGTCTCTGTGAGATGAATGCACAGGACAGAGAAAAGTTTCAGAGAATGCTTCTTGTCTTGTGCCAGTTTTCAGAGGGAATGCTTCCAGTTTTTGCCCATTCAGTGTGATATTGGCTGTGGGTTTGTCATAGATGGCTCCTATTATTTTCATATACGTCCCATCAATACCTAATTTATTGAGAGTTTTTAGCATGAAGGTTGTTGAATTTTGTCAGAGGCCTTTTCTGCATCTATTGAGATAATCATTTGGTTTTTGTCTTTGGTTTTGTTTATATGCTGGATTACATTTATTGATTTGCGTATGTTGAACCAGCCTTGCATCCCAGGGATGAAGCCCACTTGATTATGGTGGATAAGCTTTTCGATGTGCTGATGGATTCGGTTTGCCAGTATTTTACTGAGGATTTTTGCATCAATGTTCATGAAGGATATTGGTCTGAAATTCTCTTTTTTGGTTATGTCTCTGCCAGGCTTTGGTATCAGGACAATGCTGGCTTCATAAAATGTGTTAGGGAGGATTCCCTCTTCTTTTATCGATTGGAATAGTTTCAGAAGGAATGGTACCAGTTCATCCTTGTACCTCTGGTAGAATTCGGCTGTGAATCCATCAGGTCCTGGACTCTTTTTGGTTGGTAAGCTAATGATTATTGCCACAATTTCAGAACCTGTTATTGGTCTATTCAGAGATTCAAATTTTTACTGGTTTAGTCTTGGGAGGATTTATTTGTTGAGGAATTTATCCATTTCTTCTAGATTTTCTAGTTTATTTGCATAGAGGTGTTTGTAGTATTCTCTGATGGTAGATTGTATTTCTGTCGGATCGGTGGTGATATCCGTTTTTTCATTTTTTAATTGCATTTATTTGATTCTTCTCTCTTTTCTTCTTTATTAGTCTCGCTAGTGGCCTATAAATTTTGTTATCTTTTCAAAAAACCAGCTCCTGGATTCATTAATTTTTTTTTTAATTTCTTCTTCAGTTTTATTAAAAGCTCAGCAATAGTTTTAGATGTATATAAAGGATACTTTCAAATATAAAAGTGTAAGATTTTTTGTTGTATCATTCATATATTTGTAATGATAAATTTTTGTAATCATTTTCAGATACTTTTTTTTTTATTATACTTTAGGTTTTAGGGTACATGTGCACAATGTGCAGGTTTGTTACATAGGTATCCGTGTGCCATGTTGATGTCCTGCACCCATTAACTCGTCATTTAGCATTAGGTATATCTCCTAATGCTGTCCTTCCCCCCTCCCCCAACCCCACAACAGTCCCCGGAGTGTGATGTTCCCCTTCCTGTGTCCATGAGTTGTCATTGTTCAATTCCCACCTATGAGTGAGAACATGCGGTGTTTGGTTTTTTGTCCTTGTGATAGTTTACTGAGAATGATGTTTTCCAGTTTCATCCATGTCCCTACAAAGGACACGAACTCATCATTTTTTATGGCTGCATAGTATTCCATGGTGTATATGTGCCACATTTTCTTAATCCAGTCTATTGTTGTTGGACATTTGGGTTGGTTCCTACTCTTTGCTATTGTGAATAGTGCCGCAATAAACATACGTGTGCATGTGTCTTTATAGCAGCATGATTTATAGTCCCTTGAGTATATACCCAGTAATGGGATGGCTGGGTCAAATGGTATTTCTAGTTCTAGATCCCAGAGGAATCGCCACACTGACTTCCACAATGATTGAACTAGTTTACAGTCCCACCAACAGTGTCAAAGTGTTCCTATTTCTCCACATCCTCTCCAGCACCTGTTGTTTTGTGATTTTTTTAATGATGGCCATTCTAACGGGTGTGAGATATTATCTCACTGTGGTTTTGATTTGCATTTCTCTGATGGCCAGTGATGATGAGCATTTTTTCATGTGTTTTTTGGCTGCATAAATGTCTTCTTTTGAGAAGTGTCTGTTCATGTCCTTTGCCCACTTTTTGATGAGGTTGTTTGTTTTTTTCTTGTAAATTTGTTTGAGTTCATTTTAGATTCTGGATATTAGCCCTTTGTCAGATGAGTAGGTTGCAAAAATTTTCTCCCATTCTGTAGGTTGCCTGTTCACTCTGATGGTAGTTTCTTTTGCTGTGCAGAAGCTCTTTAGTTTAATTAGATCCCATTTGTCAATTTTGGCTTTTGTTGCCATTGCTTTTGGTGTTTTAGACGTGAAGTCCTTGCCCACGCCTATGTCCTGAATGGTATTGCCTAGGTTTTCTTGTAGGATTTTAATGGTTTTAGGTCTAACATTTAAGTCTTTAATCCATCTTGAATTAATTTTTGTATAAGGTGTAAGGAAGGGATCCAGTTTCAGCTTTCTACATACGGCTAGCCGGGCTCTGTTCTGTTCCATTGATCTATGTCTCTGTTGTGGTACCAGTCATGCTGTTTTGGTTACTGTGGCCTTGTAGTATAGTTTGAAGTCAGGTAGCGTTTTGGCTTAGGATTGACTTGGCGATGCGGGCTCTTTTTTGGTTCCACATGAACTTTAAAGTAGTTTTTTCCAATTCTGTGAAGAAAGTCATTGGTAGCTTGATGGGGATGGCATTGAATGTATAAATTACCTTGGGCAGTATGGCCATTTTCACGATATTGATTCTTCCAACCCATGAGCATGGAGTGTTCTTCCATTTGTTTGTATCCTCTTTTATTTCATTGAACAGTGGTTTGTAGTTCTCCTTGAAGAGGTCCTTCACATCCCTCGTAAGTTGGATTCCTAGGTATTTTATTCTCTCTGAAGCAATTGTGAATGGAAGTTCACTCATGATTTGGCTCTCTGTTTGTCTGTTATTGGTGTACAAGAATGCTTGTGATTTTTGTACATTAATTTTGTATCCTGAGACTTTGCTGAAGTTGCTAATCAGCTTAAGGAGATTTTGGGCTGAGACAATGGGGTTTTCTAGATATACAATCATGTCATCTGCAAACAGGGACAATTTGACTTCCTCTTTTCCTAATTGAATACCCTTTATTTCCTTCTCCTGCCTGATTGCTCTGGCCAGAACTTCCAGCACTATGTTGAATAGGAGTGGTGAGAGAGGGCATCCCTGTCTTGTGCCAGTTTTCAGAGGGAATGCTTCCAGTTTTTGCCCATTCAGTATGATATTGGCTGTGGGTTTGTCGTAGATAGCTCTTATTATTTTGAGCTACGTCCCATCAATACCTAATTTATAGAGAGTTTTTAGCATGAAGGGTTGTTGAATTTTGTCAAAGGCCTTTTCTGCGTCTATTGAGATAATCATGTGGTTTTCGTCTTTGGTTCTGTTTATATGCTGGATTACATTTATTGATTTGCGTATGTTGAACCAGCCTTGCATCCCAGGGATGAAGCCCACTTGATTATGGTGGATAAGCTTTTTGATGTGCTGCTGGATTCGGTTTGCCAGTATGTTACTGAGGATTTTTGCACCAATGTTCATGAAGGATATTGGTCTGAAATTCTCTTTTTTGGTTATGTCTCTGCCTGGCTTTGGTGTCAGGACGATGCTGGCTTCATAAAATGTGTTAGGGAGGATTCCCTCTTTTTCTATCAATTGGAATAGTTTCAGAAGGAATGGTACCAGTTCCTCCTTGTACCTCTGGTAGAATTCAGCTGTGGATCCATCAGGTCCTGGACTCTTTTTGGTTGGTAAGCTATTGATTATTGCCACAATTTCAGAACCTGTTATTGGTCTATTCAGAGATTCAACTTCTTCCTGGTTTAGTCTTGGGAGGGTGTATTTGTCGAGGAATTTATCCATTTCTTCTAGATTTTCTAGTTTATTTGCATAGAGGTGTTTGTAGTATTCTCTGATGGTAGATTGTATTTCTGTGGGATCGGTGGTGATATCCCCTTTTTCGTTTTTTATTGCATCTATTTGATTCTTCTCTCTTTTCTTCTTTATTAGTCTTGCTAGCAGTCCATCAATTTTGTTGATCTTTTCAAAAAACCAGCTCCTGGATTCATTAATTTTTTGAAGGGTTTTTTGTGTCTCTATTTC
>NW_026652739.1:0-25768 GCF_009828535.3 Hylobates moloch
TTGAATGCACAGATCAGAAAGAAGTTTCACAGAATGCTTCTGTGTAGTTTTTATTTGAAGATATTTCTTTTTCCACTATAGGACCCTCAGCGCTGCGATTGTCCAATTGCAGTTTCAACAGAAAGAGTGTTTCAGAACTCCTCAATCAAAAGCAAGGTTCAACTCTGTAAGTTGAATGCACAGATCAGAATCAAGTTTCACAAAATGCTTCTGTGTTGTTTTTATTTGAAGATATTCCTTTTTCCACTATAGGCCCCTTAGCGCTCCAAATGTCCACCTGCAGTTTCTACATAAAGTGTGTTTCAGAACTGCTCAATCAAAATTAAGGTTCCACTCTGTTAGATGAATGCAAAGATCACAAAGTAGTTTCACAGAATGCTTCTGTGTAGTTTTTATTTGAAGTTATACCTTTTTCCACCATAGGCCCATCAGCGCTCCGAATGTCCCCTTGCTGTTTCTACAGAAAGAGTGTTTCAGAACTGCTCAATCAAAAGCAAGTTTCAACTCTCTTAGTTGAATTCACAGATAAGAAAAAAGTTTCACAGAATGCTTCTGTGTAGATTTCATTTGAAGATATTCCTTTTTCCACTATAGGCCCCTTGGCTCTCTGAATGTCCACTTGCAGTTTCTATGGAAAGAGTGTCTCAGAACTCCTCAATCAAATGTAATGTTCAACTCTGTTAGTTGAATGCACAGATCAGGAAGAAGTTTCACAGAATGCTTCTGTGTAGTTTTTATTTGAAGATATTCCTTTTTCCACTCTAGGCCCTCTAGCGCTCCGAATGTCCAATTGCAGTTTCTACAGAAAGAGTGTTTCAGAACTCCTCAGACAAAATGAAGCTTCAACCCTGTTAGTTGAATGCACAGATCAGAAGGAAGTTTCACAGAATGCTTTTGTGTAGTTTTATTTGAAGATATTCCTTTTTCCACTATAGGCCCGTTAGTGCTCCGAATGTCCACTTGCAGTTTCCACAGAAAGAGTGTTTCAGGACTCCTCAATTAAAAGTAAGGTTCAACTCTGTTAGTTGAATGCACAGATCAGAAAGAAGTTTCGCAGAATGCTTCTGTGTAGTTTTTATTAAAAATTATTGCTTTTTCCACTATAGACAAAATAGCGATCCGAATGTACATTTGCAGTTTCTACAGAAAGAGTGTTTCAGAACTCCTGAATCAAAAGTAAGGTTCAACTCTGTTAGTTGAATGCACAGATCAGAAAGAAGTTTCGCAGAATGCTTCTGTGTAGTTTTTATTTAAAAATATTCCTTTTTCCACTATAGAACGATAAGCGCTCCGAATGTCCATTTGCAGTTTCTACAGAAAAAGTGTTTCAGAACTCCTCAATCAAAAGTAAGGTTCAACTCTTTCAGTTGAATGCAAGGATCAGAAAGCAGTTTCACAGAATGCTTCTGTGTAGTTTTTATTTGAAAATATTCCATTTTCCACTATAGACGGAGTAGCGCTCCGAATGTACATCTGCAGTTTCTATAGAAAGAGTGTTTCAGAACTCCTCAATCAAAAATGATGTTCAACTCTGTTAGTTAAAAGCACACATCAGAAAGAAGTTTCTCAGAATGCTTCTGTGTAGTTATAATTTGAAGATATTGCTTTTTCCACTATAGGCCCCTTGGTGCTCCGAATATCCACTTTCATTTTCTACAGAGAGAGTGTTTCAGAACTCCTCAATCAAAAGTAAGGTTCAACTGTGTTAGTTGTATGCACAGATCAGGAAGAAGTTTCACAGAATGCTTCTGTGTAGTTTTTATTTGAAGATATTCCTTTTTCCACTCTAGGCCCCTTTGCGCTCCGAATGTCCTCTGGCAGTTTCTACACAAAGTGTTTCAGAACTGCTCTATCAAAACTAAGGTTCAACTCTGTTGAATGCACAGATCAGAAAGAAGTTTCACAAAATACCTCTGTGTAGTTTTTATTTGAAGATATTCCTTTTTCCACTACAGGCCCTTTAGCGCTCCGAAGGTCCACTTGCAGTTTCTACAGAAAGTGTTTCAGAACTCCTCAATCAAAAGTAAGGTTCAACTCTGTTTGTTGAATGCACAGATCAGAAAGAAGTTTCACCGAATACCTCTGTGTAGTTTTTATTTGAAGATATTCTTTTTTCCACAATAGGCCCCTTAGCGCTCCGTATGTCCACTTGCCGTTTCTACAGAACGAGTGTTTCAGAAATGCTTAATCAAAACTAAGGTTCAACTCTGTTAGTTGAACGCAGAGATCAGAAAGTAGTTTCAGAGAATGCTTCTGTGTAGTTTCTATATAAAGATATTCCTTTTTCCACTATAGGCCCCTTAGCGCTCCAATTGTCCACTTGCACTTTCTACAGAAAGAGTGTTTCAGAACTGCTCTATCAAAACTAAGGTTCAACTCTGTTTGTTGAATGCACAGATCAGAAAGAAGTTTCACAAAATGCCTCTGTGTAGTTTTTATTTGAAGACATTCCTTTTTCCACTATAGGCCCTTTAGCGCTCCAAATGTCCGATTGCAGTTTCTACAGAAAGGGTGTTTCAGAACTCCTCAATCAAAAGTAAGGTTAAACTCTGTTAGTTGAAGGCACAGATCAGAAAGAAGTTTCACAGAATGCTTCTGTGTAGTTTTTGGTTGAAGATATTCCTTTTTCGACTACAGGCCCCTAAGCGCTCCGAATGTCCACTTGCAGTTTCTACAGAAAGAGCGTTTCAGAACTCCTAAATCAAAGGTAATGTTCAACCATGTTAGGTGAATGTACAGATCAGAAAGAAGTTTCACAGAATGCCTCTGTGTAGTTTTTATATGAAGATATTCCTTTTTCCACTATAGGCCCTTTAGCATTCCGAATTTCCACTTGCAGTTTCTACAGAGTGTTTCAGAACTTCTCAATCAAAACTAAGGTTCAAATCTATTAGTTGAATGCACAGATCAGCAAGAAGTTTCACAGAATGCTACTGTGAAGTTTTTATTTGAAGGTAATCCTTTTCCACTATAGGCTCCTTAGAGCTCCAAATTTCCACTTGAATTTTCTACAGAAAGACTGTTTCAGAACTCCTCAACCAAATCTAAGGTTCAACTCCGTTAGATGAATGCACAGATCTGAAAGAAGTTTCACAGAATGCTTCTGTGTAGTTTTCATTTGAAGATATTTCTTTTTCCACTATAGGCCCCTTAGCGCTCTGAATTTCCACTTGCAGATTCTACAGAAAGAGTGTTTCAGAACTCCTCAATCAAAAGCAAGATTCAACTCTGTAAGTTGAATGCACAGATCAGAATCAAGTTTCACAAAATGCTTCTGTGTAGCTTTTATTTGAGTATATTCCTTTTTCCCCTGTAGGCCCCTTAGCGCTCTGATTGTCCACTTGCAGTTCCTACAGAAAGAATGTTTCAGAACTCCTCAATCAAAAGTAATGTTCAACTCTGTCAGTTGAATGCACAGATCAGAAAGAAATTTCACTGAATGCTTCTGTGTAGTTTTTATTTGAAGATATTCCTTTTTCCACTGTAGGCCCCTTAGCGCTCCCATTGTCCACTTGCAGTTGCTACAGAAAGAGTGTTTCAGAACTGCTCAATCAAAAGCATGGTTCAACTTTGTTAGCTGAATGCACAGATCAGAAAGAAGTTTCACAGAATGCATCTGTGTAGTTTTGATTTGAAGGTATTCCTTTTTCCACTGTAGGCCCCTAAGCGTTCCGAAAGTCCACTTGCAGTTACTACAGAAACAGTGTTTCAGAAGTCTCCAATCAAAAGTAAGGTTCAACTCTGTTAGTTGAATGTACAGATCAGAAGGAAGTTTCACAGAATGCTTGTGTGTAGTGTTTATTTGAAGATATTCCTTTTTCCACTATAGGCCCCTAAGCGCTCCTAATGTCCGCTTGCAGTTTCTACACAAAGTGTGTTTCAGAACTCCTCAATCAAAAGTAAGGTTCCACTCTGTTAGATGAATGCACAGATCACAAAGTAGTTTCACAGAATGCTTCTCTGTTGTTTTTATTTGAAGGTATTCCTTTTTCCACTATATGCCCGTTAGCGCTCTGAATATCCCCTTGCCGTTTCTACAGAAAGAGTGTTTAGGAACTGCTCAATCAAAAGAAAGTTTCAACTCTCTTAGTTGAATGCACAGCTCAGAAAAAAGTCTCACAGAATTCTTCTGTGTAGTTTTTATTTAAGATATTCCTTTTTCCACTATAGGCCCCTTGGCGCTCTGAATGTCCACTTGCAGTTTCTACAGAAAGAGTGTTTCAGAACTCCTCAATCACATGTAAGGTTCAACCCTGTCAGTTGAATGCACAGATCAGCAAGAATTTTCACAGAATACTTCTGTGTAGTTTTTATTTGAAGGTACTCCTTTTTCCACTATTGCTCCCTTAGAGCTCCAAGTTTCCACTTGCAGTTTCTACAGAAAGAGTGTTTCAGAACTCCTCAACCAAAACTAAGGTTGAACTCTGTTAGATGAATGCACAGATCAGAAAGAAGTTTCACAGAATGCTACCGTGTAGTTTTGATTTGAGGGTATTCCTTTTTCCACTGTAGGCCCCTTAGCGCACCTAATGTCCACTTGCAGTTACTACAGAAAGAGTGTTTCAGAAGTCTCCAATCAAAACTAAGGTTCAACTGTTAGTTGAAAGTACAGATCAGAAAGGAGTTTCACAGAATGCTTCTGTGTAGTATTTATTTGAAGATATTCCCTTTTCCACTGTAGGACCCTTAGGGCTCCGAATGTCGACTTGCAGTTTCTATAGAAAGAGTGTTTCAGAACTCTTCAATCAAAAGTCAGTTTCAACTTTGATAGTTGAATGCACAGATCAGAAAGAAGTTTCACAAAATGCTTCAGTGTAGTTTTTATTTGAAGATATACATTTTTCCACAATAGGCCCCTTAGGGCTCCGAATGTCCACTTGTAGTTTCTACAGAAAGAGTGTTTCAGAACTCCTGAATCAAAAGTAAGGTTCATCTCTGTTAGTAAAATGTACAGATCAGAAAGAAGTTTCACAGAACGCTTCTGTGTAGTATTTATTTGAAGATATTCCTTTTTACTCTACAGGCATCTTAGGGCATCCTATGTCCACTTGCAGTTTCTACAAAAAGCTTTTCAGAACTCCTCAATCAATAGTAAGGTTCAACTCTGTTAGATGAATGCACAGATCCGCAAGAAGGTTCACAGAATGCTTCTGTGTAGTTTTTATTAGAAGATATTCCTTTTTAAATTATATGCCCCTTAGCGCTCCAAATGTGCACTTGCAGTTTCTACAGAAAGAGTGTTTCAGAACGCCTTAATCAAAAGTAAGGTTCAACCATGTTAGCTGAATGCACAGATCAGAAAACTGTCTCACAGAATGCTTCTGTGTAGTTTTTATTTGAAGATATTCCTTTTTTCACTATAGGCCTCTTAGCGCTCCGAATGTCCACTTGCAGTTTCTACAGAAAGAGTGTTTCAGAACTCCTCAATCAAGACTAAGGATCAACTCTGTTATCTGAATGCACAGATCAGCAAGAATTTTCACCGAATGCTTCTGTGTAGTTTTATTTGAAGTTTTTCCTTTTTCCACTATAGGCCCCTTAACTCTCCGAATGTCCACTTGCAGTTTCTACAGAAAGAGTGTTTCAGATCTCCTCAATCAAAAGTAATGTTCATCCCTGTTAGTTGAATGCACAGATCACAAAGAAGTTTCACAGAATGCTTCTTTGTTGTTTTTATTTGAAGTTACTCCTTTTTCTACTCTAGGTCCCTTAGCGCTCCTAATGTCCACTTGCAGTTGCTACAGAAAGAGTGTTTCAGAACTCCTCAATCAAAACTATGGTTCAACTCTGTTAGTTGAATGCACAGATCAGAAACTAGTTTCACAGAATGCTTCTGTGTAGTATTTATTTGAAAATATTCATTTTCCTCTATAGACGGATTAGCGCTCCGAATGTCCCTTTGCAGTTTCTACAGAAAGAGTGTTTCAGATCTCCTCAATAAAAAGTGAGGTTCAAATCTGTTAGTTGAATGCACACATCAGAAAGAAGTTTCACAGAATGCTTCTGTGTAGTTATTATTTGAAGATATACCTTTTTCCACTATAAGCCCATTGGTGCTCCGAATGTGCATTTTGAGTTTCAACAGAAAGAGTGTTTCACGTGTACTGAGTCAAAAGTAATGTTCAACTCTGTTAGTTGAAGGCACGGATCAGAAAGAAGTTCACAGAATGCTTCTGTGTAGTTTTTATTTGAAGATATTCCTTCTTCCACTGTAGGCCATTAGCTTTCTGAGTATCCACTTGCAGATTCTACAGAAAGAGTGTTTCCTGAACTCCTCAATCAAAAATAAGGTTCAACTCTGTTAGTTCAATGCACAGATCACAAAGTAGTTTCACAGAATGCTTCTGTGTTGTTTTTATTTGAAGGTATTTCTTTTTCCACTATATGCCTGTTAGCGCTCTGTATGTCCCCTTGTCGTTTCTACAGAAAGAGTGTTTCAGAACTGCTCAATCAAAACTAAGGTTAAACTCTGTTTGTTGAATGCACAGATCAGAAAGAAGTTTCACAAAATGCCTCTGTGTAGTTTTTATTTGAAGATATTCCGTTTTCCATTATAGGCCCCTTAGTGCTCCAAATGTCCACTTGTCGTTTCTACAGAAAGAGTGTTTCAGGACTACTGAATCAAAACTAAGGTTCAACTCTGTTAGTTGAATGCACAGATCAGAAAAAGGTTTCACAGAATGCTTCTGTGTAGTTTTTAGTTGAAGATATTCCTTTTTCCACTACAGGCCCCTAAGCGCTCCGAATGTCCACTTGCAGTTTCTACAGAAAGAGGGTTTCAGAACTCCTAAATCAAAATTAAGGATCAACTCTGTTAGGTGAATGTACAGATCAGAAAGAATTTTCACAGAATGCTTCTGTGTAGTTTTATTTGAAGTTATTCCTTTTTCCACTATAGGCCCCTTAGCGCTCCAAATGTCCATTTGCAGTTTCTACAGAAATAGTGTTTCAGATCTCCTCAATCAAAAGTAATGCTCAACCCTGTTAGTTGAATGCACAGATCAGAAAGAAGTTTCACGGAATGCTTCTTTGTTGTTTTTATTTGAAGTTACTCTTTTTTCTAATCTAGGCTCTCTAGGGCTCGGAATGTTCACTTGCAGTTTCTACAGAAGGAGTGTTTCAGAACTCCTCAATCAAAACTAAAGTTCAACTCTGTTAGTTGAATGCACAGATCAGAAGGAAGTTTCACGGACTGCTTCTATGTAGTTTTTATTTGAAGATATTCCTTTTTCCACTATAGGCCCTTAGCGTTCGGAATATCCACTTGCAGATTCGACAGAAAGAGTGTTTCCTGAACTCCTCAATCAAAAATAAGTTTCAACTCTGTTAGTTCAATGCACCGAGCAGAAAGAAGTTTCACAGAATGCTTCTGTGTACTTTTTATTTGAAGATATTCCTTTTTTCACTATAGGCCTCTTAGCGCTCCGAATGTCCACTTGCAGTTTCTACAGAAAGAGTGTTTCAGAACTCCTCAATCAAAAGTAAGGTTCAACCGTGTTAGCTGAATGCACAGATCAGAAAGAAGTTTCACAGAATGCTTCTGTGTACTTTTTAATTGAAGGTACTCCTTTTTCCACTATAGGCCCCTTAGCACTGCGAATGTCCACTTGCAGTTTCTACAGAAAGAGTGTTTCAGAACTCCTCAACGAAAACTAAGGTTCAACTCTGTTAGTTGAATGCTCAGATCAGCAAGAATTTTCACTGAATTCTTCTGTGTATTTTTATTTGAAGTTATTCCTTTTTCAACTATAGGCCCCTTAGCGCTCCAAATAACCGCTTGCAGTTTCTACAGAAAGAGTGTTTCAGATCTCCTCAATCAAAGTAATGTTCATCCCTGTTAGTGGAATGCACACATCTCAAAGAAGTTTCACAGAATGCTTCTGTGTAGTTATTATTTTAAGACATTCCTTTTTCCACTATAGGTCCCTTGGTGCTCAGAATGTCCACTTTCAGTTGCTACAGAAAGAGTGTTTGAGATCTACTCAATCAAAAGTAAGGTTCAACTCGGTTATTTGAATGCACGGATCAGAAAGAAGTTCACAGAATGCTTTTCTGTAGTTTTTATTTGAAGATATTCCTTTTTCCACTGTAGGCCCTTAGCTTTCCGAATATCCACTTGCAGATTCTACAGAAAGAGTGTTTCCTGAACTCCTCAATCAAAAATAAGGATCAACTCTGTTAGTTCAATGCACAGATCACAAAGTAGTTTCACAGAATGCTTCTGTGTTGTTTTTATTTGAAGGTATTCCTTTTTCCACTATATGCCCGTTAGCGCTCTGAATGTCCCCTTGCCGTTTCTACAGAAAGAGTGTTTCATAACTGCTCAGCAAAACTAAGGTTCAACTCTGTTTGTTGAATGCACAGATCAGAAAGAAGTTTCACAAAATGCCTCTGTGTAGTTTTTATTTGAAGATATTCCATTTTCCACTTTAGGCCCCTTGACGCTCCAAATGTCCACTTGCAGTTTCTACAGAAAGAGTGTTTCAGGACTCCTCAATCAAAAGTAAGGTTCAACTCTGTTAGTTGAATGCACAGATAAGAAAGAAGTTTCAGAGAATGCTACTGTGTAGTTTTTAGTTGAAGATATTCCTTTTTCCACTACAGGCTCCTAAGCGCTCCAAATGTCCACTTGCTGTTTCTACGGAAAGAGTGTTTCAGAACTCCTAAATCAAAAGTAAGGTTCAACACTGTTAGGTGAATGTACAGATCAGAAAGTAGTTTTGCAGAATGCCTCTGGGTAGTTTTCATATGAAGATATTCCTTTTTCCACTCTAGACTTTTGCATACCGAATATCCACTTGCAGTTTCTACAGAGTTTTTCAGAACTCCTCAATAAAAAGTATGGTTCAACTCTTTTAGTTGAATGCACCGATCAGCAAGAATATTCACAGAATGCTTCTGTGTAGTTTTAGTTGAAGTTATACCTTTTTCCACTATAGGCCCCTTAGCTCTCCAAATATCCACTTGCAGTTTCTACAGAAAGAGTGTTTCAGAACACCTCAAACAAAACTAAGGTTCAACTCTGTTATTTCAATGCACAGATAAGAAAGAAGTTTCACAGAATACTTCTGTGTAGTTTTTATTTGAAGATATTTCTTTTTGCACTATAGGCCCATTAGCGCTCCGAATGTACCATTGCACTTTCTACAGAAAGATTGTTTCAGAACTCCTCAATCAAAAGCAAGGTTCAACTCTGTAAGATGAATGCACAGATCAGAATCAAGTTTCACAAAATGCTTCTGTGTAGTTTTTATTTGAAGATATTCCTTTTTCAACTATAGGCCCCTTAGCGCTCCAAATGTCCACTTGCAGTTTCTACAGAAAGTGTGTTTCAAAACTGCTGAATTAAAATTAATGTTCCACTCCATTAGATGAATGCACAAATCACAAAGTAGTTTCACAGAATGCTTCTGTGTTGTTTTTATTTGAAGGTATTCCTTTTTCCATCATAGGCCCCCTAGCGCTCTAAATGTCCACTTGCAGTTCCCACAGAAAGAATGTTTCAGAACTGCTTTATCAAAAGTAAGTTTCAACTCCGTTACGTGAATGCACGGAGCAGAAAGAAGTTTCACAGAATGCTTCTGTGTAGCTTTCATTTGAAGATATTCCTTTTTCAACTACAGGCCCCTTAGCGCTCCAAATGTCCACTTGCAGTTTCTACAGAAAGAGTGTTTCAGAACTTCTCAATCAAAAATAACGTTCAACTCCGTTAGTTGAATGAACACATCGAAAGAGGTTTCACAGAATGCTTCTGTGTACTTTTTATTTGAAGATATTTCTTTTTCCACTATAGGCCCATTAGCGCTCCGAATGTCCTCTTGCAGTTTCTACAGAAAGAGTGTTTCAGAACACCTCAAACAAAAGTAAGGTTCAACTCTGTTAGTTGAATGCACGGATCGGAAAGAAGTTTCACAGAATGCTTCTCTGTAGTTTTATTAGAAGTTATTCCTTTTTCCACTATAGGCCCCTTAGCGCTCCAAGTGTCCACTAGCAGTTTCTACAGAAAGAGTGTTTCATATCTCCTCAATCAAAAGTAATGTTCATCCCTGTTAGTTGAATGCACAGATCACAAAGAAGTTTCACAGAATGCTTCTTTGTTGTCTTTACTTGAAGTTACTCCTTTTTCCACTATATGTCCCTTAGCGCACCTAAAGTCCACTTGCAGTTGCTACAGAAAGAGTGTTTCAGAACTCCTCAATCAAAACTAATGTTCAACTCTGTTAGTTGAATGCACAGATCAGAAACTAGTTTCACAGAATGGTTCTGTGTAGTATTTATTTGAAAATATTCCTTTTTCCACTATAGACGGATTAGCGCTCCGAATGTCCCTTTGCAGTTTCTACAGAAAGAGTGTTTCAGATCTCCTCAATCAAAAGTGAGGTTCAACTCTGTTAGTTGAATGCACACATCAGAAAGAAGTTTCTCAGAATGCTTCTGTGTAGTTATTATTTGAAGATATTCCTTTTTCCACTATAGGCCCCTTGGTGCTCCGAATGTCCACTTTCAGTTTCTACAGAAAGAGTGTTTCAGATCTACTCAATCAAAAATAAGGTTCAACTCTGTTAGTTGAATGCACGGATCAGAAAGAAGTTCAAAGAATGCTTCTGTGTAGTTTTTATTGGAAGATAATCCTTTTTCCACTGAAGGCCCTTAGCTTTCCGAATATCAACTTGCAAATTCTACAGAAAGAGTGTTTCCTGAACTCCTCAATCAAAAATAAGGTTCAACTCTGTTAGTTCAATGCACAGATCACCCATTAGTTTCATAGAATGCCTCTGTGTTGTTTTTATTTGAAGGTGTTCCTTTTTCAACTATATGCCGGTTAGCGCTCCGAATGTCCCCTTGCCGTTTCTACTGAAAGAGTGTTTCAGAACTGCTCAATCAAAACTAAGGTTCAACTCTGTTTGTTGAATGCACAGATAAGAAAGAAGTAGCCCAAAATGCCCCTGTGTAGTTTTTATTTTAAGATAGTCCTTTTTCCACTATAGGCCCCTTAGCGCTCCAAATGTCCACTTGCAGTTTCTACAGAAAGAGTGTTTCAGGACTCCTCAATCAAAAGTAAGGTTCAACGCTGTTAGGTGAATGTACAGATCAGAAAGAAGTTTCCCAGAATGCCTCTGTGTAGTTTTTATATGAAGATATTCCTTTTTCCACTCTAGTCCCTTTAGCATACCGAATATCCAATTGCAGGTTCTACAGCGTGTTTCAGAACTCCTCAATCAAAAGTATGGTTCAACTCCGTTAGTTGAATGAAGAGATCTGAAAGAATTTTCTCAGAATGCTTCTGTGTAGTTTTATTTGAAGGTATTCCTTTTTCCACTATAGGCCCCTTAGCGCTCCAAATATCCACTTGCAGTTTCTACAGAAGGAGTGTTTCAGAACACCTCAAACAAAACTAAGGTTCAACTCTGTTATTTCAATGCACAGATAAGAAAGAAGTTTCACAGAATGCTTCTGTGTGGTTTTTATTTGAAGATATTTCTTTTTGCACTATAGGCCCCTTAGCGCTCCGAATGTACCCTTGCACTTTCGACAGAAAGAGTCTTTCAGAACTCCTCAATCAAAACGAAGGTTCTACTCCGTAAGTTGAATGCACAGATCAGAATCAAGTTTCACAAAATGCTTCTGTGTACTTTTTATTTGAAGATATTCCTTTTTCCACTATAGGCCCCTTAGCGCTCCGAATGTCCACTTGCAGTTTTTACAGAAAGAGTGTTTCAGAACACCTCAAACAAATGTAAGTTTCAACTCTGTTATTTGAATGCACAGATCAGAAAGAAGTTTCACAGAATGCTTCTGTGTAGTTTTTATTTGAAGATCATCCTTTTTCCACTGTAGGCCCCTTAGCGCTCCGAATGTCCACTTGCACTTTCTACAGAAAGAGTGTTTCAGAACTCCTCAATCAATAGTAAAGTTCAACTCTGTTAGATGAATGCACAAGTCAGCAAGAAGTTTCACAGAATGCTTCTGTGTAGTTTTTATTTGAAGATATTGCTTTTTAAACTATATGCCACTTATCGCTCCATATGTGCACTTGCAGTTTCTACAGAAAGAGTGTTTCAGAAGTCCTCAATCAAAAGTAAGGTTCAACCGTGTTAGCTGAATGCACAGATCAGAAAGATGTCTCACAAAATGCTTCTGTGTAGTTTTTATTTGAAGGTACTCCTTTTTCCACTATAGGCCCCTTAGCGCTGCGAATGTCCACTTGAAGTTTTTACAGAAAGAGTGTTTCCTGAACTCCTCAATCAAAAATAAGGTTCAACTCTGTTAGTTGAATGAACAGATCAGAAAGAAGTTTCACAGAATGCTTCTGTGTAGGTTTTATTTGAAGATATTTCTTTTTCCACTATAGGCCCCTTAGCGCTCGGAATGTCCACTTGCACTTTCCACAGAAAGAGTGTTTCAGAACTCCTCAATCAAAAGGAATGTTCAACTCTGTAAGTTGAATGCACAGATCAGAATCAAGTTTCACAAAAGGTTTCTGTGTAGTTTTTATTTGAAGACATTCCTTTTTCCATCATAGGTCCCCTAGCGCTCTGAATGTCCACGTGCAGTTCCCACAGAAAGAGTGTTTCAGAACTGCTCAATCAAAAGTAAGTTTCAACTCTGTTAGTTGAATGCACAGATCAGCAAGAAGTTTCACAGAATGCTTCTGTGTAGCTTTCATTTGAAGATATTCCTTTTTCAACTAAAGGCCCCTTAGCGCTCCAAATGTCCACTTTCAGTTTCTACAGAAAGAGTGTTTCAGAACACCTCAAACAAAAGGAAGGTTCAACTCTGTTAGTTGAATGCACAGATCAGAAAGAAGTTTCACAGAATGCTTCTCTGTAGTTTTTATTCGAAGATATTCCTTTTTCCACTCTAGGCCCCTTAGTGCTCCGAATGTCCACTTGCACTTTCTACAGAAAGAGTGTTTCAGAACTCCTGAATCAAGAGCAAGGTTCAACTCTGTAAGTTGAATGCACAGATCAGAATCAAGTTTCACAAAATGATTCTGTGTAGCTTTTATTTGAACATATTCCTTTTTCCACCGTAGGCTCCTTAGCGCTCTGATTGTCCACTTGCAGTTCCTACAGAAAGAATGTTTCAGAACTCATCAATCAAAAGGAAGTTTCAACTCTGTCAGTTGAATGCACAGATCAGAAAGAAGTTTCACACAATGCTTCTGTGTAGTTTTTATTTGAAGATATTCCTTTTTCCACTGTAGGCACCTTAGCACTCCGATTGTCCAATTGCAGTTGCTACAGAAAGAGTGTTTCTGAACTGCCCAATTAAAAGCACGGTTCAAATTTGTTAGTTGAATGCACAGATCAGAAAGAAGTTCCACAGAATGCTTCTGTGTAGTTTTGATTTGAAGGTATTCCTTTTTCCACTGTAGGCCGATTAGCGCTCCGAATGTCCACTTGCAGTTACCACAGAAAGAGTGTTTCAGAAGTCTCCAATCAAAAGTAAGGTTCAACTCTGTTAGTTGAATGTACAGATAAGAAAGAAGATTCACAGAACGCTTCTGTGTAGGATTCATTTGATGATATTCCTTTTTCGTCTACAGGCCCCTTAGGGCACAATATGTCCACTTGCAGTTTCTACAGAAAGAGCGTTTCAGAAGTACTCAATCAAAACTAACGTTCAACTCTGTTAGATGAATGCACTGATCAGCAAGAAGTTTCACAGAATGCTTCTGTGTAGTTTTTATTAGAAGATATTCCTTTTTAAACTATCTGCCCCTTAGCCATCCCAAAGTGCACTTGCAGTTTCTACAGAAAGATTGTTTCAGAACTCGTGAATCCAAAGTAAGGTTCAACCGTGTTACCTGAATGCACAGATCAGAATGATGTCTCACAGAATGCTTCTGTGTAGTTTTTATTTGAAGGTACTCCTTTTTCCACTATTGGCCCCTTAGCGCTGTGAATGTCCACTTGCAGTTTCTACAGAAAGAGTGTTTCCTGAACTCCTCAATCAAAACTGAGGTTCAACTCTGTTAGTTCAATGCACAGAGCAGAAAGAAGTTTCACAGAATGCTTCTGTGTAGTTTTTATTTGAAGATATTCCTTTTTTCACTATAGGCCTCTTAGCGCTCCGAATGTTCTCTTGCACTTTCCACAGAAAGAGTGTTTCAGAACTCCTCAATCAAAAGAAGGTTCAACTCTGTAAGTTGAATGCACATATCAGAATCAAGTTTCACAAAATGCTTCTGTGTAGTTTTTATTTGAAGATATTCCTTTTTACATCGTAGGCCCCCTAGCGCTCTGAGTGTCCACTTGCAGTTCCCACAGAAAGAGTGTTTCAGAACTGCTCAAACAAAAGTCAGTTTCAACTTTGTTAGTTGAATGCACAGATCGGCAAGAAGTATCACAGAATGCTTCTGTGTAGCTTTCATTTGAAGATATTCCTTTTTCAACTACAGGCCCCCTAGCGCTCCAAATTTCCACTTGCAGTTTCTACAGAAAGAGTGTTTCAGAACACCTCAAACAAAAGGAAGGTTCAACTCTGTCAGTTGAATGCACAGATCAGAAAGAAGTTTCACATAATGCTTCTGTGTAGTTTTTATTTGAAGATCTTCCTTTTTCCACTCTAGGCCCCTTAGCGCTCCGAATGTCCACTTGCACTTTCTACAGAAAGAGTGCTTCAGAACTCCTCAATCAAAAGCAAGTTTCAACTCTGTAAGTTGAATGCACAGATCAGAATCAAGTTTCACAAAATGCTTCTGTGTAGCTTTTATTTGAACATATTCCTTTTTCCACCGTAGGCCCCCTAGCGCTCTGATTGTCCACTTGCAGTTCCTACAGAAAGAATGTTTCAGAACTCATCAATCAAAAGGAAGTTTCAACTCTGTCAGTTGAATGCACAGATCAGAAAGAAGTTTCACACAATGCTTCTGTGTAGTTTTTATTTGAAGATATTCCTTTTTCCACTGTAGGCCCCTTAGCACTCCGATTTTCCAATTGCAGTTGCTACAGAAACAGTGTTTCAGAACTGCCCAATCAAAAGTACGGTTCAAATTTGTTAGTTGTATGCACAGATCAGAAAGAAGTTTCACAGAATGCGTCTGTGTAGTTTTGATTTGAAGGTATTCCTTTTTACACTGTAGTCGCCTTATGGCACCATATATCGACATTCAGTTTCTACAGAAAGAGTGTTTCAGAACTCCTCAATCAATAGTAAAGTTCAACTCTGTTAGATGAATGCACAAGTCAGCAAGAAGTTTCACAGAATGCTTCTGTGTAGTTTTTATTTGAAGATATTCCTTTTTAAACTATATGCCACTTATCGCTCCAAATGTGCACTTGCAGTTTCTACAGAAAGAGTGTTTCAGAACTCCTCAATAAAAAGTAAGTTTCAACCGTGTTAGCTTCATGCACAGGTCAGAAAGATGTCTCACAGAATGCTTCTGTGTAATTTTCATTTGAAGGTACTACTTTTTCCACTATAGGCCCCTTAGCGCTGCGAATGTCCACTTGCAGTTTCTACAGAAAGAGTGTTTCAGAACTCGTAAACCAAAACTATCGTTCACCTCTGTTAGTTGAATGCACAGATCAGAAAGAGGTTTCACATAATGCTTCTGTGAAGCTTTCATTTGAAGATATTCCTTTTTCAAGTACAGGCCCCTTAGCCCTCCAAATGTCCACTTGCAGTTTCTACAGAAAGAGTGTTTCAGAACACCTCAAACAAAAGGAAGTTTCAACTCTCTTAGTTGAATGCACAGATCAGAAAGTAGTTTCACAGAATGCTTCTTTGTAGTTTTTATTTGAAGATATTCTTTTTCCACTCTAGGTCCCTTTGCGCTCCGAATGTCCACTTGCAGTTTATACAGAAAGAGTTTTTCATAACTCCCCAATCAAAAGCAAGGTTCAACTCTGTAAGTTGAATGCACAGATCAGAATCAAGTTTCACAAAATGCTTCTGTGTAGCTTTAATTTGAAGGTATTCCTTTTTGCACCGTAGGCCCCTTAGCCCTCTGATTGTCCAATTGCAGTTCCTACAGAAAGAATGTTTCAGGACTCATCAATCAAAAGGAAGTTTCAACTCTGTTAGTTGAATGCACAGATCAGAAAGAAGTTTCACACAATGCTTCTGTGTAGTTTTTATTTGAAGATATTCCTTTTTCCACTGTAGGCATCTTAGCGCTCTGATTGTCCACTTGCAGTAGCTACAGAAACAGTGTTTCAGAACTGCTCAATCAAAAGCACAGTTCAACTTTGTTAGTTGAATGCACAGATCAGAAAGATGTTTCACAGAATGCATCTGTGTAGTTTTGAATTGAAGGTATTCCTTTTTCCACTGTAGGCCCCTTAGCGCTCCAAATGTCCACTTGCAGTTACTACAGAAAGAGTGTTTCAGAAGTCTCCAATCAAAAGTAAGGTTCAACTCTGTTAGTTGAATGTACAGATCAGAAAGAAATTTCACAGAATGATTCTGTGTAGTTTTTATTTGAAGATATTTGTTTTTCCACTGTAGGAACCTTAGCGCTCCGAATGTCCACTTGCAGTTTCTACAGAAAGAGTGTTTCAGAACGGCTCAATCAAAACTAACGTTCAACTCTGTTAGATGAATGCAATGATCTGTAAGAAGTTTCACAGAATTCTTCTGTGTAGTTTTCATTAGAAGATATTCCTTTTTAAACTATATGCCCCCTCGCGCTCCAAAAGTGCACTTGCAGTTTCTATAGAAAGAGTGTTTCAGAACTCCTGAATCAAAAGTGAGGTTCAAACGTGTTATCTGAATGCACAGATCAGAAGGATGTCTCAGAATGCTTCTGGGTAGTTTTTATTTGAAGGTACTCCTTTTTCAACTATACGCCCCTTAGCGCTGCGAATGTCCACTTGCAGTTTCTACAGAAAGAGTGTTTCCTGAACTCCTCAATCAAAAATAAGGTTCAACTCTGTTAGCTCAAGGCACAGAGCAGAAAGAAGTATCACAGAATGCTTCTCTGTAGTTTTTATTTGAAGATATTCCTTTTTTCACTATAGGCCTCTTAGCGCTCCGAATGTCCACTTGCAGTTTCTACAGAAAGAGTGTTTCAGAACTCCTCAATCAAAAGTAAGGTTCAACCGTGTTAGCTGAAAGCAAAGATCAGAAAGATGTCTCACAGAATGCTTCTGTGTAGTTTTTATTTAAGGTACTCCTTTTTCCACTATAGGCTCCTTAGCGCCGCGAAGGTCAATGGCATTTTCTACAGAAAGATTGTTTCAGAACTCCTAAACCAAAACTAAGGTTCAACTCTGTTAGTTGAACGCACAGATCAGAAAGTAGTTTCACAGAAAGCTTCTGTGTAGTTTTTGTTTGAAGATATTTCTTTTTCCACTATAGGCCCATTAGCGCTCCGAATGTCCTCTTGCACTTTGCACAGAAAGAGTGTTTCAGAACTGCTCAATCAAAAGTAAGTTTCAACTCCCTTAGTTGAATGCACAGATCAGCAAGAAGTTTCACAGAATGCTTCTGTGTATCTTTCATTTGAAGATATTCCTTTTTCAACTACAGGCCCCTTAGCGCTCCGAATGTCCACTTGCAGTTTCTACAGAAAGAGTGTTTCAGAACACCTCAAAGAAAAGTAAGGTTCAACTCTGTTAGTTGAATGGACAGATCAGAAAGAAGTTTCACAGTATGCTTCTGTGTAGTTTTTATTTGAAGATATTCGTTTTTCCACTGTAGGAATCTTAGCGCTCCGAATGTCCACTTGCAGTTTCTATAGAAAGAGTGTTTCAGAACTCTTCAATCAAAAGTCAGTTTCAACTCTGATAGATGAATCAACGGATCCGAAAGAAGTTTCACAAAATGCTTCAGGGTAGTTTTTATTTGAAGATATTCATTTTTCCACAATAGGCCCCTTAGTGCTCCGAATATCCACTTGCAGTTTCTACAGAAAGACTGTTTCAGAACTCCTGAATCAAAAGTAAGGTTCAACTGTGTTAGTAGAATGCACAGATCAGAAAGAAGTTCCACAGAACGCTTCTGTGTAGTATTTATTTGAAGATATTCCTTTTTCCTATACAAAACCCTTAGGGCACAATATGTCCACTTGCAGTTTCTACAGAAAGAGTGTTTCAGAACGGCTCAATCAAAACTAACGTTCAACTCTGTTAGATGAATGCACCGATCAGGTAGAAGTTTCACAGAAGGCTTCTGTGTAGTTTTTATTAGAAGATATTCCTTTTTAAACTATATGCCCCTTCGCGCTCCAAAAGTGCACTTGCAGTTTCTACAGAAAGAGTGTTTCAGAACTCCTGAATCAAAATTAAGGTTCAACCGTGTTAGCTGAATGCACAGATCAGAAAGAAGTTTCACAGAATGCTTCTGTGTAGTTTTTATTTGAAGATATTACTTTTTCCACTATAGGACCCTTAGCGCTCCGAATGTCCTCTTGCACTTTCCACAGAAAGAGTGTTTCAGAAATCCTCAATCAAAAGAAAGATTCAACTCTGTAAGTTGAATGCACAGATCAGGATCAAGTTTCACAAAATGATTCTGTGTAGTTTTTATTTGAAGATATTCTTTTTTCCATCATAGGCCCCCTAGCGCTCTGAATGTCCACTTGCAGTTCCCACAGAAAGAGTGTTTCAGAACTGCTCAATCAAAAGTAATTTTCAACTCTGTTAGTTGAATGCACAGGTCAGCAAGAAGTTTCACAGAATGCTTCTGTGTAGTTTTGTTTTGAAGGTATTCCTTTTTCCACTATAGGCCCCTTAGTGCTCCAAATGTCCACTTGCAGTTACTACAGAAAGAGTGTTTCAGAAGTCTCCAATCAAAAGTTAAGTTCAACTCTGTTACTTTAATGTACAGACCAGAAAGAATTTTCACAGAAAGCTTCTGTGTAGTTTTTATTTGAAGATATTCATTTTTCCATTGTAGGACCCTTAGCGCTCCGAATGTCCACTTGCAGTTTCTATAGAAAGTGTGTTACAGAACTCTTCAATCAAAAGTCAGTTTCAACTCTGAAAGTTGAATGAACAGATCAGAAAGAAGTTTCACAAAATGCTTCAGTGTAGTTTTTATTTGAAGATATTCATTTTTCCATAATAGGCCCCTTAGTGCTCCGAATGTCCACTTGCAGTTTCTACAGAAAGTGTGTTTCAGAACTCCTGAATCAAAAGTAAGTTTCAACTCTGTTAGTAGAATGTGCAGATCAGAAAGAAGTTTCACAGAACCCTTCTGTGTAGTATTTATTTGAAGATATTCCTTTTTCCTCCACATGCCCCTGAGGGCACAATATCTCCACTTGCAGTTTCTACAGAAAGAGTGTTTCAGAACTCCACAATCAAAAGTAAGGTTCAACCATGTTAGCTGAATGCACAGATCAGAAAGACGTCTCACAGAATGCTTCTGTGTAGTTTTTATTTGAAGGTATTTCTTTTTCCACTGTAGACCCCTTAGCTCTGCGAATGTCCACTTGCAGTTTCTACAGAAAGAGTGTTTCCTGAACTCCTCAATCAAAAATAAAGTTCAACTCTGTTAGTTCAATGCACACAGCAGAAAGAAGTTTCACAGAATGCTTCTGTGTAGTTTTTATTTGAAGATATTCCTTTTTTCACTATAGGCCTCTTAGCGCTCCGAATGGCCACTTGCAGTTTCTACAGAGTGTTTCAGAACTCCTCAATCAAAAGTAAGTTTCAACCGTGTTAGCTGAATGCACAGATCAGAAAGACGTATCACAGAATGCTTCTGTGTAGATTTTATTTGAAGGTACCCCTTTTTCCACTATAGGCCCCTTAGCGCTGCGAATGTCCACTTGCATTTTCCACAGAAAGAGGGTTTCAGAACTCCTAAACCGAAATTAGGTTCAACTCCGTTTGTTGAATGCACAGATCAGAAAGATGTTTCACAGAATGCTTCTGTGTAGTTTTTATTTGAAGATATTTCCTTTTCCACTATAGGCCCCGTAGCGCTCCAAATGTGCACTTGCAGTTTCTACAGAAAGAGTGTTTCAGAACTCCTCAACCAAAACCAAGGTTCAACTCTGTTAGTTGAACGCACAGTTCAGAAAGAAGTTTCACAGAATGCTTCTGTGTAGTTTTGATTTGAAGGTATTCGTTTTTCCACTGTAGGCCACTTAGGGCTCTGAATGTCCCCTTGCAGTTACTACAGAAAGAGTGTTTCAGAAGTCTCCAATCAAAAGGAAGGTTCAACTCTGTTAGTTGAATGTACAGATCAGAAAGAAGTTTCACAGAATGCTTCTGTGTAGTTTTTATTTGAATACATTCGTTTTTCCACTGCAGGACCCTTAGCGCTCCGAATGTCCACATTCAGTTTCTATAGAAAGAGTGTTACAGGACTCTTCAATCAAAAGTCAGTTTCAACTCTGATAGTTGAATGAACAGATCAGAAAGAACTTTCACAAAATGCTTCAGTGTAGTTTTTATTTGAAGATATTCATTTTTCCAGGATAGGCCACTTAGTGCTCCGAATGTGCACTTGCAGTTTCTACAGAAAGACTGTTTCAGAACTCATGAATCAAAAGTAAGGTTCAACTCTGGTAGTAGAATATACAGATCAGAAAGAAGTTTCACAGAATGCTTCTGTGTAGTATTTATTTGAAGATATTCCTTTTTCCTTACATGCCCCTTATGGCACCATATATCCACTTTCAGTTTCTACAGAAAGAGTGTTTCAGAACTCCTCAATCAATAGTAAGGTTCAACTCTGTTAGATGAATGCAGAAATCAGCAAGAAGTTTCACAGAATGCTTCTGTGTAGTTTTTATTTTAAGATATTACTTTTTAAACTATATGCCCCTTAGCGCTCCAAATGTGCACTTGCAGTTTCTACAGAAAGAGTGTTTCAGAACTCCTGAATCAAAAGTAAGGTTCAACTCTGTTAGTAGAATCTACAGATCAGAAAGAAGTTTCACAGAATGCTTCTGTGTAGTATTCATTTGAAGATATTCCCTTTTCCTCTACATGCCCCTTATGGCACCATATATCCACTTTCAGTTTCTACAGAAAGAGTGTTTCAGAACTCCTGAATCAGTAGTAAGTTTCAACACTGTTAGATGAATGCAGAAATCAGCAAGAAGTTTGACAGAATGCTTCTGTGTAGTTTTTATTAGAAGATATTACTTTTTAAACTATATGCCCCTTAGCCATCCCAAAGTGCTCTTGCAGTTTGTACAGGAAGAGTGTTTCAGAACACCTCAAACAAAAGGAACGTTCAAATCTGTTAGTTGAATGCACAGATCAGAAAGAAGTTTCACAGAATGCTTCTGTGTAGTTTTTATTTGAAGATATTCCTTTTTTCACTCCAGGACCCTTAGCGCTCCAAATGTGCACTTGCAGTTTCTCCAGAAAGAGTGTTTCAGAACTTCACAACCAAAACTAAGGTTCTACTCTGTTAGTTGAATGCACAGATCAGAAAGCAGTTCCACAGAATGCTTCTGTGTAGTTTTTATTTGAAGATATTCCTTTTTCCACTATAGGCCCCTTAGCGCTTCAAATGTCCACTTGCAGTTTCTACAGAAAGAGTGTTTCAGAACACCTCATCAAAAGGAAGGTTCAATCCTGGTAGTTGAATGCACAGATCAGAAAGAAGTTTCACAGAATGCTTCTGTGTAGCTTTTATTTGAACATAATCCTTTTTCCACCGTAGGCCGCTTAGCCCTCTGATTGTCCACTTGCAATTCCCACAGAAAGAAAGTTTCAGGACTCATCAATCAAAAGGAAGTTTCAACTCTGTCAGTTGAATGCACAGACCAGAAAGAAGTTTCACACAATGCTTCTGTGTAGTTTTTATTTGAAGATATTCCTTTTTCCAATGTAGGCCCCTTAGCGCTGAGATTGTCCAATTGCAGTTGCTACAGAAAGAGTGTTCCAGAACTGCTCAATCAAAAGCACGTTTCAAGTTTGTTAGTTGAATGCACAGATCAGAAAGAAGTTTCACAAAATGCTTCAGTGTCGTTTTTATTTGAAGATATTCATTTTTTCACCATAGGCCCCTTAGTGCTCCGAATGTCCACTTGCAGTTTCTACAGAAAGAGTGTTTCAGAACTGCTGAATCAAAAGTAAACTTCAACTCTGTTAGTAGAATGTACAGATCAGAAAGTAGTTTCACAGAACGCTTCTGTGTAGTATTTCTTTGAAGATAATCCTTTTTCCTCTACAGGCTTCTTAGGGCACAGTATGTCCCCTTGCAGTTTCTACAGAGTGTCTCAGAACTGCTCAATCAAAACTAACGTTCAACTCTCTTAGATGAATGCAACGATCACCAAGAAGTTTCACAGAATGCTTCTGTGTAGTTTTTATTTGAAGATATTCCTTTTTAAACTATATGCCCCGTAGCGCTCCAAAAGTGCACTTGCAGTTTCTACAGAAAGAGTGTTTCAGAACTCTTCCACAAAAACTAAGGTTCAACTCTGTTAGTTGAATGCACAGCTAAGAAAGAAGTTTCACGGAATGCTTCTGTGTAGTTTTTATTTGAAGATATTTCTTTTTCCACTATAGGCCCCTTAGCGCTCCAAATGTCCACTTGCAGTTTCTACAGAAAGAGTGTTTCAGAACACCTCAAACAAAAGGAAGGTTCAACTCTGTTAGTTGAATGCACAGATCAGAAAGAAGTTTCACAGAATGCTTCTGTGTAGTTTTTATTTGAAGATATTCCTTTTTTCACTATAGGCCTCTTAGCGCTCCGAATGTCCACTTGCAGTTTCTACAGAAAGAGTGTTTCAGAAATCCTCAATAAAAAGTAAGGTTCAACCGTGTTAGCTGAATGCACAGATCAGAGGGATGTCTCACAGAATGCTTCTGTGTAGTTTTTATTTGAAGATATTCCTTTTTTCACTATAGGCCTCTTAGCGCTCCGAATGTCCACTTGCATTTTCTACAGAAAGAGTGTTTCAGAACTCCTAAAACAAAACTAAGGTTTAACTCTGTTAGTTGAATGCACAGACCAGAATGAAGTTTCACAGAATGATTCTGTGTTGTTTTTATTTGAAGATATTTCCTTTTCCACTATAGGCCTCTTAGCGCTCCAAATGTGCACTTGCAGTTTCTACAGAAAGAGTGTTTCAGAACTCCTCAACAAAAGCTACGGTTCAACTCTGTTAGTTGAAAGTACAGATCAGAAAGAAGTTTGACAGAATGCTTCTGTGTAGTTTTTATTTGAAGATATTTCTTTTTCCAGTATATGCCCATTAGCGCTCCAAATGTCTACTTGCAGTTTCTACATAAAGAGTGTTTCAGAACACCTCAAACAAAAGGAATGTTCAACTCTGTTAGTTGAATGCACAGATCGGAAAGAAGTTTCACAGAATCCTTCTGTGTAGTTTTTATTTGAAGATATTACTTTTTCCACTCCAGGCCCCTTAGCGCTCCAAATGTGCACTTGCAGTTTCTCCAGAAAGAGTGTTTCAGAACTTCTCAACCAAAACTAAGGTTCTACTCTGTTAGTTGAATGCACAGATCAGAAAGCAGTTTCACAGAATGCTTCTGTGTAGTTTTTATTTGAAGATATTCCTTTTTCCACTATAGGCCCCTTAGCGCTCTGAATGTCCACTTGCACTTTCTACTGAAAGAGTGTTTCAGAACTCCTCAATCAAAAGCAAGGTTCAACTCTGTAAGTTGAATGCACAGATCAGAATCAAATTTCAGAAAATTCTTCTGTGTAGCTTTTATTTGATCATATTCCTTTTTCCACCGTAGGCCCCTTAGCGCTCTGACTGTCCACTTGCAGTTCCTACAGAAAGAATGTTTCAGAACTCATCAATCAAAAGGAAGTTTCAACTCTGTTGGTTGACTGCACAGATCAGCAAGAAGTTTCACAGAATGCTTCTGTGTAGTTTTAATTAGAAGATATTCCTTTTTAAACTATATGCCCCTTAGCCCTCCAAAAGTGCACTTGCAGTTTCTACAGAAAGAGTGTTTCAGAACTCCTCCACCAAAACTAAGGTTCAACTCTGTTAGTTGAATGCACAGATCAGAAAGAAGTTTCACAGAATGCTTCTGTGTAGTTTTTATTTGAAGATATTCCTATTTCCACTATAGGCCCCTTAGCGCTCCAAATGTCCACTTGCAGTTTCTACAGAAAGAGTGTTTCAGAACACCTCAAACAAAAGGAATGTTCAACTCTGTTAGTTGAATGCACAGATCAGAAAGAAGTTTCACAGAATGCTTCTGTGTAGTTTTTATTTGAAGATATTCGTTTTTCCAATGTAGGACCCTTAGCGCTCCGAATGTCCACTTGCAGTTTTTATAGAAAGAGTGTTTCAGAACTCTTCAACCAAATTCAGTTTCAACTCTGATAGTTGAATGAGCAGATCAGAAAGAAGTTTCACAAAATGCTTCAGTGTAGTTTTTATTTGAAGATATTCATTTTTCCACAATAGGCCCGTTAGTGCTCCGAATGTCCACTTGCAGTTTCTACAGAAAGACTGTTTCAGAACTCCTGAATCAAAAGTAAGGTTCATCTCTGTTAGTAGAATGTACAGATCAGAAAGAAGTTTCACAGAACGCTTCTGTGTAGTATTTATTTGAAGATATTCCTTTTTCCTCTTCAGGCCCCTTATGGCACCATATATCCACTTTCAGTTTCTACAGAAAAAGTGTTTCAGAACTCCTCAATCGATAGTAAGGTTCAATTCTGTTAGATGAATTCACAACTCAGCAAGAAGTTTCACAGAATGCTTCTGTGAAGCTCTCATTTGAAGATACTCCTTTTTCAAATACAGGCCCCTTAGCGCTCCAAATGTCCACCTGCAGTTTCTACAGAAAGAGTGTTTCAGAACACCTCAAACTAAAGGAAGCTTCAACTCTGTTAGTTGAATGCACAGATCAGAAAGTTGTTTCACAGAATGCTTCTGTGTAGTTTTTATTTGAAGATATTCCTTTTTCCAATCTAGGCCCCTTAGCGCTCCGAATGTCCACTTGCACTTTCTACAAAAAGAGTGTTTCAGAACTCCTCAATCAAAAGCAAGGTTCAACTCTGTAAGTTGAATGCACAGAACAGAATCAAGTTTCACAAAATGCTTCTGTGTAGCTTTTATTTGAAGATATTCCTTTTTGCACTGTAGGCCCCTTAGCGCTATGATTGTCCACTTGCAGTTCCTACAGAAAGAATGTTTCAGAACTCATCAATCAAAAGGAAGTTTCAACTCTGTCAGTTGAACGCACAGATCAGGAAGAAGTTTCACACAATGCTTCTGTGTAGTTTTTATTTGAAGATATTCCTTTTTCCACTGTAGGAACCTTAGCGCTCCGAATGTGCACTTGCAGTTTCTATAGAAAGAGTGTTTCAGAACTCTTCAATCAAAAGGCAGTTTCAACTCTGATAGTTGAATGCACAGATCAGAAAGAAGTATCACAAAATGCTTCAGTGTAGTTTTCATTTGAAGATATTCATTTTTTAAACAATAGGCTCCTTAGTGCTCAGAATGTCCCCTTGCAGTTTCTACAGAAAGAGTGTTTCAAAGCTCCTGAATCAAAAGAAAGGTTCAACACTGTTAGTAGAATGTACAGATCAGAAAGAAGTTTCACAGAACGCTTCTGTGTAGTATTTATTTGAAGATATTCTTTTTTCCTCTACAGGCCCCTTAGGGCACAATATGTCCACTTGCAGTTTCTACAGAAAGAGTGTTTCAGAACTGCTCAATCAAGATTAACGTTCAACTCTGTTAGATGAATGCACAGATCAGAAAGAAGTTTCACAGTATGCTTCTGTGTAGTTTTTATTTGAAGATATTTCTTTTTCCACTATAGGCCCCTTAGCGATCCAAGTGTGCACTTACAACATCTACAGAAAGAGTGTTTCAGAACTCCTCATCCAAAACTAAGGTTCAACTCTGTTAGTT